>NW_026937311.1:0-8040 GCF_032062105.1 Saccostrea cuccullata | reverse complement strand
TGTAAAAGTAAGCGCTTCTCGCAAAAGTCCAATAATGACACGAATACGTTTTCGAATCGGTTGTCAGTCTGCTTTCAATTTAAAATACATGTATTTTAGGAAAAGCTGCAATGGCCACGGCATCACCAACAGGTTCTAGTCCTCCGGTTATTCAGCAGTTTGTCCAGTATGTTTTCAGAAGTTCAACAAGCCAAGGATGTTGCCTTGTTTTCACACTTTTTGCCATAATTGCCGGGACGGACTCATCAAATCGTCCTGCAGTAGTGCGACCTCCCTAGGATTTACATGTCCTCTGTGTCGAGAGTTCATAGCAGCTCCAGGATTAGTGGGCCATTGGCCTTCCGATAAATGGGCGTCGCTTTTCCCGTTAAACCAATTTATTGAATATTTGATTGAAAAGGGCTCAGGGTGTCTTCCACTAATTGTGATGCATGTGCTGAAGACGGAGAAGACGTGAAAGGAATTAACTGGTGTAAAGACTGCCGGCGTTCTTTCTGTGAAAACTGTACAAAAATACACAAAAGGTTTCTCGCTTTATATAACCATAAAACAGTGGCTCTCTGTGAGATATCAAGTGCCACTAAACCGATAGAATTTGTTTCCAGGTTTTGTAGAAAACATGAACAGAATAAGCTGGAACTTTATTGCAGGGATCACCAAGTACCGTCTTGTGCCTTATGCGTTCCGAAGTTACATAGAACTTGTGACCACATAAGTTCAATGCACGAAGAAGCTATTTAACCTGACAAAACAATATTCTTGCCAAAGGACTTGTCAAAGAAATGCAGGCCTTTTGTAATTTCGTTGAAAAACTTGTCGAGGAGAAATTAAACATTACTGGAATTGATGAAAAAACTGATATGTATATTGATATGGTCAAGAGTGCTTGCGAGAGGTTAGTGAAACAGTTTAAAAATTTAGAGGAAAAGCAGTTGAATGAAATAACCCAATTCTCAAAAGAGAGCAAGGCTAAGCTAGAGGCTTCCATCCAGGATCACGAAAATCGGAAGACATACGTTCAACACTGTCTGAAGCTCATGACTGAAACTTTAGAGAATGGAGATAATTCTGATGTCCTACTCCAGTATTCTGTAATGAGAGAGAAACTTGGAGAAATAAGAAAACTTGAGCTTCAAACTGTGAAAAAAGATTTAACGGCGACACCCATTGATGAAACTGTCAATTTAAAAGGGTTTTTAAACCTAAAAATGGCTAAAAAAAAGCATCAACATTCCAGAAACTATAGATGTGGCTCGATGTTAACTACACGTTAATAATCACTTCACAGTGTCGGATTCAGATATCAGAGGAGTTGCTTTTTTATCCGATGGCCGCTTACTCCTCATTGATTATAACCACAGTCGCTGCTTAGTATACACGGAAAAGGGTTTAATGGAACTAGAAGCCAAGTTTTCAGGTGAAGTGTGGGACGCGTATGTAGATTCTGATCTTCTTTATATCACATTTCCTGGTACCAAGGAGGTCAAAATGGTAAAACTGGAAGATTTATCTGTAATAAAGTCTTTCCGGGTGAACTGCTCGTGCAGAGGAATAACAAAAGTCGAGGATAAAGTAGTATTGGCGGGAAAAACAATAATCGAGACCTGTAATGGCGATTTTGTACATCTTGATCAAGCTGAAGTAGATGAGGATACTGATGATGTCGCTGCAGATTCAGACGGAAACATACTTTATTCAAATTATCACACAAATGCAGTTTACAAGAAAAGAAACATGACAAGTACCATTTCTTATATATTTATGAACACTCTTTATTACGTGCACCCTTTGGTTTGGCTGTCGATCACATGGGAATCGCCTACGCGTGTGGATTTGAGAGCAACAACATTCATGTTGTATCCTCAGATGGAAAAACCTTGAAGATTTTAGATAAATTCACTAATCCTAAATGTGTAAAAATTCAAAATAACAGTGTCAAGTTTTTTGTTGTTGGAGAAGAGTCAAAAGTGAAGATTTGTGAATTGAGAGAAGGTTAAGAAAATCTTACTTTAAAATAATATTTTGAATTCTCTTGCATCATTTGTATAATAATGTGAAATATGCAATTCGAATAGTCTGCAACTATCTTGGATAAACCATTAATTAATAATGGTTAATAATGAAAATCTTTCAACTTACCTCACTTATGCCACTAAGGTGATCTTTTGCTCTCTGTTTTTGTCTGTTGTTACTCGTTCTTCAGCGTAAACAGCGGCAACCAATTCTGGCATAAACCACCTTTTAGAAAAAAAAGAAGAATATTTTTTTAATTCCAAGGTCCCATCCCGAGAGGCCCAATGGGTGCTTAATCCATCACATTTAGTGCTTTTAAAATCTTTGTACTATTTTTCATCGAATATTCAAATTGTAGACATACCAGTAATAATAAAAAGTATTAAACACTCTAACTCTACCAAAATTGTAAAAGAATGGGTGGACTTAACTGGCCAGAAAAAATGCCGTAAATTTAAGTTCCATAAAATGTTTATTTTTTTCTATCATATAAACCCCCAATATCTTAACTGTGTATTTATGGTACGGATGTGAATTTAAAATGCTCTTTTCGAGGAAAACTACATAAATATCGAAGGCATGGTGCCTGAAGATTTCTTGAATATCAATAGATAATAAGGGTCACGCATTTTTTATCGTCTGAATACATAGTCAGCGCATGTTTGTCGGCTGTTCTTACGAAAACTGTAGTTGTATATTGAACAAAATAATGTCATATTAAAAGGAGAAGAGCCGACAAACGTGCGCTCACACTTAGTTTAACAAAAAATGTTCAAAACAAACTTCTCGTTTCCATTGTTACGACTTCGATTGACCTGTTAAATATTACAATTCATCACGTGATGTCCACCTGCAAGTGTACTCGTGGAAACAGTTACATTGTATTCTTTAATCTGACCTCGATCTAAATCACTATGTTTGGTTGTCGTTTTCAGAATATAGCACATTAAATTTTGTTTTAATTTTGCGTGTCCTCACATTTAGAAAAAATCATAATGACTTCGCTTTAATATGCCAAACACGTATTCGAATTTCTAGAGAGAGAGAGATGGAGAGAGAGAAATGTCAACAATGACACCGATCGATAGCTCCGCCTCCTATCAATATTGATAGCGTGGCCTAAAAACCACTTCGGGTACATGTCAAATTCCGGAAGACGACACTAATGTATCGTTGCTTCAATTTTATTTCATGGCAACAAGGTATTGCTTTTGTACATATGTTCTAACTAAAATGACCATGTACATGTTTCGTTGCTCTAGCTATTGCTTGTAATATATTTTGGATTCACTTTATTTTCAACTTGTTAGAGTAGTCGCAAAAAGACCCAAAATAGGACGTTAAGTCCACCCATTCTTTAAGACCCCTGAGTCAGGGTTCTGGCTCCAAGTCATAACACTTAGACGAGCTCTGAGCTCACTTTTGATTTCAGTCTCACTTTTAAAATAGAATGGTAGAATATATAGTGAAAAAGTGAGGCTAAGATCAAAAGTGATCTCTTTTACGTTTGTTACGGAGACGTTTGGTAAGACTATGCTCCACTGATTGTTTTTTTTTTTTTGTTTCAAGTTCAATAGTTCAAGAATTTTTTCCCTCACATGGGCGTGGCGCAGTTGTTAAAGCGTTTCTAGAGTTGCGTAGTATGGAGTTGATCCTGAGATATACGTGAAGATCGGTCCTCCGGATGAGACCACATGAACTAAGGGCCCCTATTGCAGTATAGCTGTAAATACAGTCCTCCATCGGCATTTGTTGTGGCGTCTTCATACGAGCGAAAAAGTCTCGAGAGGAACATAATCAATAGAGCTCCATCCTAAAAAAAACTGTATAAGGGCCTTGTCTTGTCTCTGAATTCTACAATTCTCTGTTATCCATGGACTTTCAGTAAGACGTGGTATTCTCGACGTTAAATAATTAGCATCTTAAATCAGGGACAAGCTTAAATTTAAAAAAGCATTCATTCGCTGTTGAAGGATACATGGGATAGAAATTCGAGCAAAGGTTAAGGAGTCTAGCAAGGATCCAATGATAACATTTTGTACGGCAACGAGGCGGGCCTTAAGTCGACTCATCATTGTCAACAAAAATGTAAAGTTTCTGATGACAATTTATGTCGCCATTGAGAGACTCTAATTACGCTAGCGTCGAGAATACCAGGTCTTACTGAAAGTCCAAGGATGACAGAGAATTGTACTAGTGCACCCTCTCTATACAGTCCACACTTAGCTGACTGTAGCCAAAAGGTCTCTTTTTCCTGCGACCACGACAGACACGTACGTCCTTTCGGTCTTTAAACCGTAAACACTGAAAGTACAATTTGATATGGAATAATTGTTATCTGTTTAGGAAAATATACTTTATTATATAAATTTTACCCCTTTAAAATTATTTTAAAGAAATATTAAGAGATTCTTTTAATCTAACCATAGATACCAATGTTTATTAACATGATATGGAATAAGAAGTGATTTATGGTGTTTTGCAATGATAAGAAATTAAAACCTTTATTCACTATGCATTGTAAAATGATCGAACTAAATAGAAGAAACTAAAGTACCTTATATATATTTTAAAAAGAATGCAATTTTTTCAAAGCCTGTATACACTATGTTTTTTTTATTTATAAAATGATTTGTTATCAATTTTGAATCGGTCGTAAAGGCATAGTATAGGTTTTCTTTTTCGAATTTTTATGAAAAATTATTTAAAATTTACTTTTCCCTAACTAACACGATTAATATTAAAGATAAAATTTTAAGAATTATGGTGAGTAAAAATACATTACAACAGATTTATTCAACATTGGCTTGACAAGATGCAGAGTCTCGTACTTTCTGAGTTTTCTACCTTCTTGCCAATCTTGGCCTCCGTACAAAATGTATAAGTGGCATGGCTACCTGTGTCCCGCCTACAAATGACTTGATAGTTTGTCCCATTTGATTTGATGTTTTTCGGGATCCAAAATCACTACCTCAATGCTTACATACATTTTGTAAGTCCTGTATCTGTTCATATGCATCGACAACCTTGAACAAGACTCTAGGAAAGATTGACTTTATTTGTCCCGTTTGCCGGAAGTGTTACGACAACGTGGATAACATTGATGCATGGTTAGAAAACTTACCAAATAACCATTTAGTTGTCACTTTGATAAACCAAGAGAAAATGGAAAGTAAAGAGGTGTTGTGTGCCTATTGCAAAAGGCAAGAAAAAACCGAATCAGCAATATACTGGTGCGCGGAGTGCTCTGACAACTTGTGTGAAAAGTGTGTCAAGTTTCATGAGGTCAACAGACTAACTATGGAACACAAGGTGTGTAGTATTGAGGCCCAAAATCATTCTGATTCATTCAGTTCTGTGTTATTTTGTAAGCAACACAGCAGCAGGAAACTGGAAGTTTACTGCTTTGATCACGAGGAACCTTGTTGTCTGATGTGCGCCACTGTATCACACAGAAAGTGTGAAAAGGTCAGCAGTTTGGACGAATGTTCCTTAGATTCTGATGAAAAAGTACAAAGACTGAGAACAGAATTTGGCAAACTTAAAGAAAGATGCGAATCAGAGGTAGCCCGTGTAGAAGATGACAAGGAGAATTTCAAGAAAGAATCCAAAACCATTGAGGCCAGAGTTAAAGGCTTGACTGAAGAAATAATACAGACCTTGAGAAACAAAGAAAAGGATGCCCTCAATAGCCTGGCGAAAACTGAGAAGGAACAGACACTGGTATTACAGACAAAGCTTGAAGGGTTACAGACTGTTCAAGAGAAGCTGGAACGAAGTATTAAACTGCTTCAACATTCTGAAAGATTCAGCAAGATTGCACTATTTTTGGAGATCAAAAAGATGGAAAAAGATATATCGGATATCGATTTACAAATCAAAGTCCTAGTAAAAAGTTACAATACACCAGTTTTAAACTTGAGTGTTAATGAGTTTGAACATAATTTTCAGTCATCATTAAATTCACTTTGTGAAATGACGGTTAAATTGAAGACCATTCGCGTTGACTATCGTTCTGCAAAACTTATGTTAGAAAAATCACTGAATGTTCAAGGAAGCTCTTGTCTAACGGATATTGAGATTATTAATGGTACTCATTTGATAACAGCATGTCAGACGCAGAAGATGGTATATTTCTTGGATGCGCGTGGTGCATTGTTGGCATCAACTCAACTTCCTGGCACTCCCGGGGGTATAGCAGCTCTCCGAAATCATCAATTTCAATTCTGTGTCGCAATGCGAGACCCCAATCTCATTGGTATATTCAAAGTAAATATTACAGATGGTTGCATTGTACGTTGCAAAGAATTAAAACTGTCCCATAATGCATGGGGTATTTGTACAGTTAATAATAAAATTATTGTTTCCTTAGTGGAAAGGCAAACTACACAATTATTTAAAGTCTATGATGAAGAAGGAAATTACATCGTAGAACACCACTCGTATGGTTATTCAAGATGTAACGGAACCCATGCGATTTCAGACAGATATTTACTATACACCATTCACTCTGACAACTCTGTTTATTCAACAGACCTAAAATAGTACTGAAGCTTCAACGAAATTATATCAATCTTCAGAGATGAGTCATCCAATAGGTATTACAAGTGATCCCGAGGGAAATTTGTACGTTGCATGTTATGGGTCTCATAACGTCTTTCAGCTGGATCCTCACGGAAAATTCATCAGAAAGATTATTCAAGACGACTCAGCCGTCCAAGGTCCATACGGCATCCGTGTGACAATTTTTGATGGTGGATTCAAACTGTTGTTGACTTCTTTTGGAAAGGTTCTGATCTATAACTTCAGTGAACTATGATTCAAATTGATCTTTAAAAGTTTTTCAGTTCGATTATTATTAATTTCAGTTAAGTGTGGAGTTTTGCATTACGTCATGATCTTTTTCGACAGATGCATCCAGCGTAAACAATTCAACCCCCCCCCCTCCTTGTGTGATTGGTCAACTCATATTATCAACATTGACACGGAAATAGTCTGTTGCATGGGCAACCAATCAGGGATCAGAAGAAAGTTCTAGTAATAAAGCTTGCGGCTAGGAGGTGTGTACTATTTATCTTGAGCGCAGCTGTCATCGTAGGTTGTGACGTAATGCAAAAGTGCACACTTAACTGAAATTGATAAGTAATTGGTAAATGCATGTACCATATGTGCAAAAAACATATGAATGACCAAAATGATACTGGAAAAAAATTAAAGAGCTAGGTTCACTTTATGCATAAAATGCCCCGTTCCTTATATCAATAACTAAATTACCACCCTCTTTCCCATTTCATATATCAAAAAAGTATACACTTTGTGCATCTATTTCCTATAATAAAATATCTTTTTGAGAATCCAGATATTGGAAAACAGACTTTGAGAAATTGCAATATTCTTGACATTTGCAGTATATTTAAATATATTCAGCAAAGAATTAAAATATGAGCACAACCCACGATTCAAAAAATAAAACATGTTTTTAGATCCTCAGATACAGAATCATTATTTGCATAGTTTGGATCAGAGGTTGTGCTGTATGAAATATTGAAAAAATACTTCAACTTTAGGCCATTTTCAAAGCAATCTGATTAAAATCACATCCTTTGATCCGCTCACATAGATCGCTACATAGAGATTTGAAGAAACCAATTCAGCGTCATCTTCTAACTTCTGGTTACCTCTAAATTATCAATATACGATACATGTATATACAGTGGAGCCTCATTTATCCAGACGCTTTGGTTCCGAGTCAATTTGTCCGGATATGTGAAGCGTCCGGATACCTTGATCACCAGTTAAACAAGACAAAATTACATTTACAAATTTTGTTCCGATTAAAAGTTGTCCGGATACTGAAGCATCCGGATATCTGGGGTTCGGATATCTGAAGGTCCACTGTATATATATTGGCTGTAGATCACATGATCAACGCATACGTGTGGGAAATAAAAGCAAAAACATTCATGTTGATCGAAACGGGAAAAAACCCTGTAAAATTTAAAAACCCTGAGTAGGATTTCCTGGGGT
>NW_026937310.1:0-80469 GCF_032062105.1 Saccostrea cuccullata | reverse complement strand
TTCTTTTCCAAGTGTGTTAATATCGACCATATTAACGCACTTTGAAAAAATTGGGCTTGGTCAATATTCTTTCAAATCTTAGGTATGATAAATAATTGAATCCTTTGATAACTTTTCGGTGATGCGGTCACTTCAGGATGTAAAGTGAGCGATTATGATTTTTCAAACTTTGAAAATTCTTTGTTTCTTTTCTTAAATGTTTTACCGTACTTAATTTTTTTCCAGTTTGCATATAATTAATTTATGCAAACTAATTTTTTGAAAGTTTTCAACATCATACCGGTTATGTAGATACATCAGGAGGGGGGGGGGGGGCTTAGGTACACATATATTTTGCAAAGATATACATAATATAGGCATTGAAAATTGGGGCTTCCCTTGAGGGTCCACTTTCAATTTGCTATGTACGATATTTAAGAAAAAAGAGGTTGGCTGAGAGACCATCTACTCGTCTTCCCCTTTGTTCTCAATAGGTTAAATGGATACATTTAATTAAAAAGTTTTTCGAAAGATATAATTATTGCAAATTGATTCTCTTTATTACTAAAGTCTAAGTCTAATTTTTTTGTTTGATACATATTATTTTAAAAGTGCGTTGAATCCCTCCTTGGTAAGAAATGTTTATGTACACTCTTAATGCACTTCAAAAAATTTTTTCAAAGTGCCGTGTGTCCAAAATTTAACGCAATTTAAAAAAATTTTCAAAGTGCGTTGATTTTGTCCCAATTTTAACACACTTTGAAAAAAATTTTCAAAGTACATAATTTTTTCAAAGTGCATTGCCACAAATCATCTTTTCAGTCTAACTATGCAATATTTCTTTTAGTTGGAATGATGACCGTCTCGATCCTGATGTTTATGTGACCGGTAATGACAGTGAAGATATTGGTGGGATGGGATAATAATTTTGTGGACACCTCCCAATCTCAACTAGCACCAGTTATATCAATTGAGTCAGAAAAGAAGTTAGAAAAGGGAAATATTGGAACTTTTCTAAGGAATCTTCTAATCCGAATAATATTTTCATAATGAAACAAGTCACAGAAACCAGCAATCACAGCCTGTTGGAAGAGAAGGATCTAATAAGAATCATCCCATATACCAAAGCTGGCAAAAAATGCTTTAAAGTTACAATCTTCAAAAAAAAAGCCGCCAAAGAAAGAAAACATCCACTTGGTGCTGAATTTGAAATTAAACAGCTGGGTCCCACTGCACAAGTTTTTCTAAAAACAGACTATTTTGCAGACATGGGACTGACTCCAATGTTTAAAGGGGGATGTCTTCAGAGGAAATAATGACGAAACATCAGAATGAAGGTCCAACATCATCAGCTGTTCAAAGCCCTACAAACCCTCTATCATACAACATGGATGAAAACAGTCAGCTGGTATAAATTTATCAATCTGAATTACATAACCGTTACAGGTTTTCTCCAATGGACAACATGCAACATAAGTATAGATGTAGATCAATATGTGTTCTTAAAAAATGAAGATTTTTTTCAAATTAATTAGATATAATGATATCAATTTTCAAACTATATTCTTGGTTGGTCAGTTGCCTGGGTGTAAATGTGAGTATGGCATTATGTTTCAAGTTTTTGCAGTGAGTCAATTTCCTAGTACTGTAAAATCACATATTTTCGTGGGGTCAAATTTTCGTGGTTTGAGAAAAAGTCTTGGTTCGGGGGATTTGAATTTGTGGATAAGAATTATTGAGTAGGTAATGTAAGTAACATTTTACATTTTGTGGTGTACATGAATTTGTGGGTCTCTTCATACCTCGAAGACAACGAAAATTAAACCCCCACTAAAATTTATGATTTCATAGTAACTCTTAAGATTTCACCAAAGGTCAACTTGTCATAAAATTTATTTTTACAATAGCTCCAAAACTTAGTGATTTATAAAGTTAAAACATTAACAAAATAAGCCATGTAATATATGGTATATAACTTTTTTAAAACATTGAACCCAATATCATCAAATGTATTTGATGAACAATATGTACACATACATGTACATGTACATTGAGTATGATTCCAAAATATTTCATCCTTTTTCATGGCAGAATTTTTTCAGATGCTGACACTTGTGTTGATAATCTTTGTTACATTTTTCAGGAATTTTTCTCCTCAATTAACTAATTTCTCTGAATTCAAATGAACAAATCGAGAGTTGTATACTTTTTAATTTTTGATTATCTGTTTACATTTGCCTAGCAACTGCCTCAGTGAATTTCGAACCCGTCGTAATTAATATTCAGAATAATTGAAAGCAAGGGAATGTAACTGTTCGGGAGGGCAATATAACTGTTTACGGTGAATTATAGGGTTATTGAACTTGTATTGGTGAATATTGGCACAAGCTTAAGTTGGCTGTTCAAATGCTAAGCTTGCAATTAAAGTTGTTCTTTGTTTTTTTTTTTTAAAATTTTTTTGGAAGTTAAAATATGACTATAAATATGATAAAGAAAATACCAAAATACAGTAAAACTTGTTTAGTACGAACACTGATATAGCAAATTACGGATATAGCTGAAGTTTTTCGGGGCCCCCGGCAAAATTCTTAACAAATCTTTGTAAAATTTTACGGTTATAACGAACTCTGATATAACAAATTTACGGATATAGCGAACTGATTTTGAGTCCCCTAAATATAATGAAATTTACATCGTTTATAACGAACTTTCAAAGATTATAAAAAAAATTGATAAATTGAACATACTTTATTTCCTTTTAGCATTTGTATAAAAAATTCAATTCATAAGAAAACCTTAGTTATAAAAGATGTGTTTTGTAATATTTGCTTCACTAACACAGTTAGTAGTAATACTTAAAGGGAAAAAAATGCATAGTGCAAATTCTCTATAATGTTTTTACGAATTTGTTTTACGGATGTAACGTATTACGGATATAGTGAATTAAATTCACACCCCCCAATTTCGCTATAACCGATTTTTCTGTATAGTAACCCCCCCCTTTTTTGCAATTTTCTAAGCATTAGGGCGGTCAATAGGGATTATATGGTATATATAGCGATCAAATTTCAAAACTAAGATGTATGAAAATTTTGTTTGCCAAATGATAGTTGACTGCTTAAGATATCATATCTAAAAAATGAAGTTATATCTGATAATTTGTTGCCCCCCTAGCCTCCCAAAGGTAGTTGATCCTCAGGTTTATAAAATTAGCAGTTAAGTAACTTAAAATACTCATAAAAGTATCTCTGAATCCAGTACATTATGTAAATTTATCCACAGTATTTCTTTAAAGTTAAAGATTAAAGTTAATCATTTTATATAGGGAAAATTGTCAAATCTCCAATATTTTTGCAGAAAAAGCGAATTATAATATCAGCAATGCATTTTCTAACTGCAAATTGATCAACAAATATACTGTAGGTTAAAAACGATAGGTAGACAGGCATTCAGAGAAATTGTCATGATTTTTATACTTATTTGGTATCTTTGTCTTCTATTTCCATCACATATTCTATAATACATGGTGTAAAAGGCTTTTGCTATCATTTGCAAACACCACAAATCACTTCTTATTTCATATAGTAAAAAGCAGTGGTTTTAAGGCTGGATTCATGAAAATTTTATTTCTCGAAAACTGTATTTTTTTTTTTTCCTTTTATAGGGTTCAAATGTCAACTTTTATAAGATTTCCCAAAAAACCTTGAATCTATTTAAAAAGATGAATAAAATGAAAATTGTTGCTTGAAAAAATTTCATTTTTAAGCTTCATTTTGATGCATTTCAAATTAAATATTAATTTTTGGAGTTATCCTTACTGGCTGAGGATCGGATATCCTGAAGGTTTAGGTCAGGGTAATTTTCAGCAAAACTTGTTTTTAGGTCACCTGAGAAACTCGGGTGACCTTTGTTTTGTTTTCGTCCGTAGTTGTGCGTCGTGTGTTAACATTTGAACATTTTCAGCTTCTTCTCAAACCACTGAACCAATTTCAACCAAATTTGTATACAGCATCTATGGGTGAAGGGGAACAAAAATTGTGAATTTCATGGTCCCTGCCCCCCTGGGGCATGAGGGGTGGGGCCAAAACCACTAAAATTATTGCAATTTTTAAAAAGTCTTCTTCTTTACTCCTGGACATCAAGCAGGCAAACTGTTGACATGAATGTAATGAGCATTGAGTCCTCTACCAAAATTGTGAAATTCATGGCCCCAGGGTCAGGGGTTCTGGTGTTAGGGCAGGGCTCTATAGATTATATAGTGAAAATGCATTATTTCTTTGAAAATCTTCTTCTCTGCTCCTGGGTATTAAATAAACTAACTAAGCACATAGTTATGATGAGCAAGAGTGCCTCTTCCAGATTTGTGAATTTTATGGCCCCAGGGTCAAGGGTTCTAGTGCTAGGGCGGGGCTCTATTGATTATAAAGTGAAAATGCATTAATTCTTTGAAAATCTTCTCTGCTCCTGAGTATTAAATAAACTAACTAAGTATATAGTTATGATGAGTAAGAGTGCCTCTTCTAAAATTGTGAATTTTATGGCCCCAGGGTCAGGGGTTCTATTGATTATATAGTGAAAATGCATTAATTCTTTGAAAATATTCTTCTTTGCTTCTGGGTTTTATGCCAATGATCCAAGTATATATATTTATGATGAAGTGCATTTAGGGTTTTTTTGCCCCCTGGTTCAGAGGGGGGGGGGGCTTACACAGTCTGAAAATAAATTAATGCTTTGAAATCTGCTCTTTGGTATTAATCAACCATTTTATGATAAAATTTGCTCAATTTTGAAATATGTGGCCCCTGGGTCAGTGGTTCCTTTGGGAGGAGGTGCACAACTTGGTATAAAGTGGAAGTGCATTTTCTCTTTGTTACTCTGATCTACCTCTGGGTATTAAGTAAATAGAGTAAGCATGCTAAGTTAATAATTATGATAAGCAATGGTGCTTCTTCCAAAATTGTGAATTGTGAATTTCATGGCCTCGGGTTTAAAAACACGAACCAAATTTGATTGTTTGAAAGTTGTTACACAATACTCAGGTGACCTATAAGGCCCGGGGGCCTTTTGTTTTAGTTGTCCTATAAAATCAAACATAGTTTTATTTAATTTTACATCTTGACATTTCTCTGTGTGATAGTTAAGTAAATTACCTTATTTCATTTCAGGATGTGGAGGGCTGGGGAATATTAATTACAGAGGAAGACTAATAACGTATTGTAGTAGAGCAAATGGAATCACTGAACCACTGTGGTCGTCCATCAACCTTATCTTGAGAACTGAAAATGTTTACTGATTCATATTTTGTTACTTGGCACTGAGACTTTTGTAAAATTATGGTAACCAACCAAGTGACTTTTGTCTTATTTTTAAAATAATTCTCACTGCTGATATACTGCGTAATTGGACATTTGAACCCGGGTTTTTTTAGGTCACCTGAGTAAACTCAGGTGATCTTTTGCTATTTGTTTTCGTCCTCGTCGTTTAACATTTAAAATTTTTTAGCTTCTTCTCTGAAACCACTGAACAAATTTCAACCAAATTTGGCATATAGCATCTATGGGTAAAGGGGAACAAAAATTGTGAATTTCATGGTCCCTGCTCCCCTGGGGCCTGGGGGGTAAAAGCCACTAAAATTATTGCAATCTTTAAAAATCTTCTTCTTTACTCCTGGACATCAAGCAGTTAAACTGTTGGTATGATTGTAATCAGCATTGAGTCTTCTACCAAAATTGTGTAATTCATGGCCCCAGGGTCAGGGGTTCTAGTGCTAGGGCGGGGCTAAACAGGTTATATAGTGAAAATGCATTATTTCTTTAAAATTCTTCTTTTCTGTTTGTGGGCATTAAAAAAACTAACCAAATGCATAGGTAAGTTGAAAATGACTGCCTTTTCCAAAATTGTGAATTCCATGGCCCCAGGGTCAGGGGGCTCTAGTGCTAGGGCAGGGCTATATAGATTATATAGTGAAAATGCATAAATTCTTTGAAATTCTTCTTTTCTGTTTGTGGGCATTTAAAATAAACTAACCAAGTGCATAGTTATGTTGAATAAGACTGCCTCTTCTCAATTTGTGAATTTAATGGCCCCAGGGTCAGGGGTTCTGGTGACAGGGTGGGACTATATAGATTATATAGTGAAAATGCAAAAATTCTTTGAAATTCTTCTTCTCTGTTCATGGGCATTAAATAAACTAACCAAGTGCATGGCTATGTTGAATAAGACTGCCTCTTCCAAGATTGTGAATTTCATGGCCCCAGGGTCAGGGGTTCTAGTCCTAGGACAGGGCTATATAGAATATATAGTAAAAAATAATTATTCCTATGAAAATCTTCTTCTTTGCTCCTGAGTATTAAATAAACTAACCAAATACATAGTCATGTTGAATTAGGCTACCTCTTCCAAAATTGTGAATTTCATGGCCCCTGGGTTAGGGGTTCTGGTGTTGGGGCGGAACTTTATTGAATATATAGTGAAAATGCATAAATTCTTTGAAACTCTTCTTTTCTGCACCTGAGTATTTAACCAATGAACTATGTACATAGTTATGAGGGAGGAAGGATGCCTCTTTGAGATTTTTGAATTTCAGGGTCCCTGGATTAGAGATTCTTGTGTTTGGGGGGGGGGGGGCTCTAATGTTTATATATTGAAAATGCTTGAATTCTTTGAAAATCTTTTCCTTTGTTATTGGGTATAATGCCAATGATCTTAGTAAATATTTATGAAAAAAACCTGCTTCTTCCAAAAATGGTTAATTTCCTTCCCCTGGGATAAAGGTACTTTGGGGGGGGTTAACATAGTCTGAAATAATTTAATGCTTTGAAGTCTGCACTTTGGTATTAATCAACAGCATGATGAAATAAGATTTTAAAAAAAATTCCAAAATTTTGAAAGATGTGACCCCAAGGTCAGTGGTTCCTGTGGGATGGGGAGCTCAACTGTGGACCTGTCCTAACAAAAGAAGCCCTGACCCAGGGGCCCTGAAATTCACTAAAAGTGGAAATGCATTTTCCCTTTGTTACTCCGATCTACCTCTGAGTTTTAAGTAACCAAAATAAGCAAGCTGAGTCTATAATTATGATAAGCAATGGTGCCTCATTCAAAATTGTGAATTTCATGGCCTCTGTTTCAAAACATGAATCAAATTCAATTGTTGGAAAGTTGTCCCATGATACTCAGGTGACCTATAAGGCCCATCGGCCTCTTTTTGTGTTATACCATGTGTATACTCTTTCTCATATCATATAGCGGGTTTTCTTGGCGGGTGTAAAATTTGGCGTTTGTGCTTCAAGGTATGCCAATAATTTTGGCATAATTTATTTTAGCGGATGCAGGGTTTAACTCTTTGCAGATAAACACCATTAAGAGTACTGAAGATTTTAGCGAGTAAAATTTTAAGCAGTACCATCAAAACGCCAAAATAAGCCAAAAATAGCACCCCGCTAAAATAACCCGCTATACGTTAAGACAGTGTACCATCATCGAATAATTCCTATCTCTCTGAATAGCTGATATCCAAGAGTATAGAAAAAATACTATGTCTAATTATACCTCTGCAAATTTGTTCTAGATATATTAAAAAAAATGACGAATAAACATGCTCTATTTTTAGCTCTTCTTAGCCAAAGGGCAAGTTAAGGAGCTAATGCTATGGCCATTTGTGCGGTGTGCGTAAACTTTTTATGCCCTGCCATGAATATGGCTGGGGCATATAGTGTTTGTCATGTCCATCATACCGTCTTTCCATCCTTCTGTACTTCCGTCTGTCCTTCCATCACACTTTGTGTTTAGCTCTGTGCAAAGCTCAGTTTCAAAGATAATATCCAAGATATTTTCATCAAACTTCATATGCTGATAAATACTAGTATTGATGATAGCTATGCAACTGCATCAACATATTTTGACCTTGACCTTTCCTTTGACATTGACCTCACTTATCTTTAATTAGTGTTAAGCTCAGTTTTAAAGATACCATTTAAGATATTTTTATCAAACTTCATATGCTGTTACATACTGAAGAGACATTTCAAATGCATCAACATTTTTGACCTTGACCTTTCCTTTGACCCTGACCTCACTTTTCCTAAATCAGTGTCAAAATTCATGTGCTGATACATACTGATGTAAGCAATTCAACTCATGTGGAAGCATCCTCAGGTAGTGCAGATTCAAGGTTGTTCAAATCATGACCCCTGGGGGATGGGGCTACAATGAGGGGTCAAAGTTTAACATAGGAATACATTGGTAAAATCTTTAAAATTTTTCTTCCCAAGAAAAGCAAAGTCATGATTGGTTATAGTTATATGGAAGCATCTCATCTGGTGTAGATTCAAGTTTGCCTCTGTCCCCCGCTTTTGCGAAAGCGAGGGGACATTAAATCTCATTCGTCTGTTGCGTCTGTCACAAAAACTTTAACCTTGCCCATAACTTTTGATTTAATGGAGCTATGACTTTCATATTTCACATGTGTATCCCTTGTGAAAAGACCTTTCTTTGGTTACCACCATATTTGACCTTTTGACCTAGACCTTGGAGTTTGACCCACTTTTACACAAAAAATCCAAACTTTTACTTTGGCGATATATTTTGAATGGTAGAAACTAGGACTTTCATATTTCACATATGCATTTTTTGTGTCAAGGCCTTTCATTGGATACCAACAATTTTGACCTTTTGACCTTGACCTTAGAAATTTCTGTACTTATGAAAAAACTTTTACCTTGACCATAACTTTTCAATGGAAAGGACTAAGGCTTTTGTACTTCACATATGTAATCCTTGTGAGAAGACCTTTCATTGGATACCAAGAACTTTGACCCTTTGACCTTGACCTTGGAGACTGACCTAATTGTCAAAAACTTTGACCATGGCCACAACTTTTGAAAGGTAGATACTAGGACTTCATTTTTTTCACATACCGTAAATCTGGAAATTTTTACGTCGATATATTTTTGCGAATTTGGGTCAAAAAGCTGTTGATTAATTTTTACGCTTCAAATTTTTGCGAATTGTCAGTGGGGCTAAAAATAAAAATCATAGAAGGTTTTCAGATCAGGTTATGTTTCAAATAGTATGTACAGTTAGAATACCACCAATATATTCACAACGTGGCAGATATTGCAATATCGCTCCGAAACAATTTTGATAAAAATACAAAAGGATTTGCACTGAAAATAATTTTTAAATCAATTATAACAAACATCTTAGAGGTTGTGTATGCCTTTTGACCTAAAGTATAATTCAAATGAAGAAAAAAATATAACTTATTTTCTCAACGTTTCTTTTTTTCTCACCTAAAATTTACACGCCGCGTTAATACATTTGGAACTTTCTAGTAAATGCACTGAGTTGGAGTTATCGCCCGTGTTGATACACGGTTAGATAAAATGAACAGTTCTCTCTTTATTGGCAAATTAATTGATGAAAATAATTAAAAAGGGGCATACCGCCTCAGTGCTTGTCAAACCATCGACGATATTGCATATAATGAGGGCAATTACACGCACGGGTAATTAACTTGTAGTTATATAGTAGACTAGTGTAAATAGGTTTCTTTTAAAAATAACCAGTGCTTACCGACAAAAAAAGACACGAGTCCTCAGAAAAAAATTCTTCACATGTTGATTTATTTTTAAGAAAAATATTTTTGCGAATGCAATGCACGCGCAAATTTGCTAAAAATTTATCTACAGTAAAAATTTCCAGATTTACGGTATGTATTTTTTTGTCACAAGACCTTTCATTGGATACAAACAACTTTGACCTTTTGACCTTGACCTTGGAGATTTCCGTACTTATGAAAAAACTTTAACATTGACCATATCTTTTGAATGGTAGAAACTAGGATTTACATATTTCAGATATGTATTTTTTGTGGCAAGGCCTTTCATTGGATACCAACCATTCTGACCTTTTGACCTTGACCTTGGAGATTTCCGTACTTATGAAAAAAAGTTTAACCTTGACCATAACATTTGAACGGTAAGGGATAGGGCTTTCATACTTCACATATGTAATCCTTATGAGAAGACCTTTCATTGGATACCAAGAACTTTGACCTTGACCTTGGAGATTGACTTACTTTTCCAAAACTTGTACCTTGGCCATAACTATTGAACAATTAAGGTTAGAGTTTTCATCCTTCACATATGTATTACTTGTGACCTTTTTTAAGAAATCAACAACTCAGATCCTTTCACCTTGGAGTTTGACCTACCTTTCAAAAATTTATCCTTGGCCATAACTTTCTGTTTAACAGTGGGGTTGGGTTGGGATTTTGTATTTCACAATCATATTTCTTGTCTGAAAACCCTGCTTTGGGTAATATCAAATATATTTCATTTGCATTTATGAAAAGTTAAATCTTTGTTATGTTGCCATACGTGGTCATCTGTGTTTTCAAACACATCATGTTCCTTATATTGAGAAGAGATAGGACTTTCATATTTGACATGTGCATTACCTGTGACAAGATATTTCCGAGCATGCTATGAATTCTTACCCCTTGACCTTGATCTTCACAATTGACCTTATTTTTAAAAAAAATCAACTTTAGTGATAATTTCTAAATAAATGACACATGACAGGGTGTTCATATTAGACACAATATGTCAAAAAAATGACATCTCACCCACAAAGAGACCGAAAGCGGGGGACCACAATTCTGTGAATTTGCTTGTTCAAATCATGATCCCACTTGAACCCACTTTTATATTTAAATTTTTCAATACTGAACCGCTTTTTGCTTTTAGTTTAACATATATATAGCCAGAGCTCAGTTGAGCAATGTGGGCCCTGAGCCTCTTGTTAAATTTTGCAGACATTTATTTTCAAATTGTTTAAAATGCATATTTTGAATACTTTCAAACTTATAATCATCAAACTGTGATGTCAGTTGATACATCTTGGTACTACAGAAAACGTCGATCAAAAAAAATAGGTCACAGTGTCCTACTTTTGACATTTCATGGCTAAATTTAGTATCTTTGGTACTTATTGGCTTAGAATCATCAAACCTTGTCAGTTGATGCATTTTGGGTTTTTGAAAAACATCAACCCAAAAGAAGATCACAGTGACCTACTTGTAGCATTTTATGGCTATATTTAAGTACAGTGGACCCTCATTTATCTGGACGCTTTGGTTCCCCAGTCCATTTGTCCGGATATGTGAAGCATCCGGATATCTGAATCACCAATTAAACAAGACAAAATAACAATTAAAAATTTCGTTACGATGAAAAATCGTCCGAATACTGATTTTCCGGATATCTGGCGTTTTATCTGAAGGTCCACTGTACTAGTATCTTGTTTACTTATTGGCTTAGAATCATCAAACTTTTTCAATTGATTCATCTTGGGTTTTTGGAAAACGTTGACCAAACTACGTTTGAATATCTCAGGTACAGGTACTTATTGGCTTAGAATCATCAATCTTTGTCAGATGATGCATCTTGGGTTTTTGCAGAACATTGTCCAAAAAGTAGGTCATGGTGACCTACTTGTGACATATTATGGCTACATTTAAGTATCTCTGGTACTTTCAATTGATGCATCTTGGGTTTTCAGAGAATGTCGACAAAAAAGGTCACCGTGACCTACTTTTGACATTTTATGGATATATTTACATATCTTGGGTACTTACTTGCTAGAAACGTCAAATTTTGTCAGTTGATTTTGCATCTTGGATCATCAGAGAATGATGACCAAAAAGTAGGTTGTGATGACCTACTTTTGAATATCTCCGGTACTTATTGGCATAGAGTCTTCAATCTTTGTCAATTAATGCATCTTGAGTCCTCAGAAAATTTCAATCAAAAAGTAGGTAACTGTGACCTACTTATTGTATTTTATAGCTATAGTCCTAACTAGCTAAGAATCATCAAACTTTGTCAGGTAATGCATCTTGGGTCTTAGAATACTAAGAGTTAAAGGTTCAAAGTGATAGATTGATTGTTTATTAATATTGTTTAACGTCCCTCTCGAGAATTTTTCACTCATATGAACACGCCACCACTTGCCGGTAGAAAGCTGCAAATTTTATCCTTTACTCGGCACTCAGGGCCATTAAGCAGGGAGAAATCTTTTTAATGCCAGCACCTACTGCGACATTGGACCTTGGTTTATACAGTTTCATCCGAAGGACCGGTCTCCACGTCTCACAGTGGGATTCAAACCCGCGACGTAAGGATTGACTCTTTACTTTGTGACTATAGAGTAGACGCTCTTACCACTGCGCCACGCGGACGACTCAAAGTGATAGATTGTACAATATATCAGAAGAGCGATTCAAGGCTTTTGGTCTCTTGTTCCTTAACAGCCCCTACCATGAAATAGTTTTGTGCTATTTGCCAATGGTGAAATAGTCACCAAACTATTCACTGGCAGCATCCAATTTTCCAGTTGCTCATTGGTAGCATTCACACTCTACTCGTTATAAGAAAAATGTCTGTTTTGAAAGTTTATTTTGACGCATTTTGCATCTCTTTTAAGTGCAGTCATCCTTTTTACATGTATATACCTTGAACGAGACATTTATGTCCTATAGGCATATTTCATCCTCCATATGAACTGTAAATAAATACTGTTAACTATGGCACGCCAAATTCACAAAAATGAGATAATCATAGTTTCACAATTGATAAACTAAGTTTATCGACTGTAAACTATAGTTAACAAACCGTAAACTATAGTTAACGATTCGTTAAGTATAGTTTTCATCTGTAAAACTATATTTAACGGTTGTTAACTATAGTTTACGAATCTTAATTTAAGTTTATCTGTCTGTAATAAAGCGTTAACAATAGATTTTGTTGATAAACATAGATTCACGTTTGTAAACTATAATTTACAATCGTAAACTATAGTTAAGTCAGTTGTTAATCATAGTTTCACAAATTGTGAAACTATATTTATCAGATCGTTAACTATAGTTAACGGTTTGTAAACCATAGTTTACAAATCGTGAAACTGTATTTATCAGATAATCTATGTTTTGCAATCGCAAATGATTGTTTTCAGTGTTAAGTATAGTTTACAGTTGTGAAACATAGATTATCGCATTAACTATGGTTTACAGATGTGAAATATAGATTAACATTGGGCGAATTTGTTGCACATGAACTGGTTCAGGTTTTGGTTTAAGGTTTAAAACTATAGTTTTTCAAACTGGTTTAAATTTCAATCCGGTTTACCTCGGTAAAACAAATGAACAGTTTATACAAGATGGCGTCAAAAAGATGCAGAACAACATACATGTACATAAATCTGTTAAAATCTTTTTCTTAATAAAAGAATCCCAGAAAATATAACGTATTTATATTCTTTAATTATCTTACTTATAGTTAAAGTGCAGTATTTATATTTTTAATGCCTCAAAATTAATCAAATGAACAATTTCCACATTTTTTACACATGGAAAGATAAACACTCGGATATTTATAGTTACTCTTCAGATATCCAATATTTAAGCTGTCTTTACCATATGTTCTACAGTTTACCATTCATGTTGAAGTTTGTTCAAATGATTCAAACCCTATTTTTGAAAAGGAAAATTTAACATACTCTGTTCATTATTATTGAACAAGCACCATTATTTTCAATATGCAGTATTTATCTATTCTCTGAATCCTTATATATAAAACATCAAATATCAGAATGTGGCATTTTAGTCAAAACAGTTGTTTGTCCTCGAAAAAACAATTATTTATGACTTTATTTCTTTATTAGAAAAGTCACCATCTTTCATCACCGCCATATTGGAATACTTCCCGCTCTTTCGTAAACCGAATAAACCACCATCGGAGGTGGTTTGGTTGGTTTAACGAACTGGTTTCAGTTACAGCCAAAACAAATGGAAATCCGGTTCTGGGTTTAAACTAGTTTAAAACCAGTTTGTGGAACAAATGAACAGTTTACAAAACTGGTTCAAAACTACACCCAGTTTTTGAGAAACAAATTCGCCCATAGTTAACTATAGTTTACGGTTTGTAAACTATAGTTTACAACCGATAAACCTAGTTTATCGATTGTGAAACTATGATTATCTCATTTTTGTGAATTTGGCGTGCCATAGTTAACGTGAGTTTGTTTATGTATATAATTTACATGTATGTGTATTATAGATTTATATGGACTGACCATCCATTTTCGATTACATGTATTTCATTTTTGTTTTCATCTTGTATTTATGCTATAAGACGTATGCATTAATTTGCAATAAAAAAAGAAATTGAAATTGACTCATAAAAAGGCATACACCATTTTTGATATCATTATCTACGATGCATATACACCAGTTTATTCGCATTCGTTACACCTGACTGCTTTATTACCACGGATATCAGCATGGTATTGCAACACGTGTTCATGCTGGTTATCTTGCATTATACCTTTGTTTACATTTTATTGCAGTTATGCATATTTGTGTTTGTTTGTACATTGCACTGACCTGTGCAACTGTTAGGGTCTTTTGTATCTGACTTTCCTGCACTGGAAGAAACTTTTGTACACACTTATTTTTTATCGTTACCAAGTGCTGTATAGCAAATGATTCATTACACTGGACATTGACTGTTTAAGTTACCGGTCCTACTTATAGGGGCCCGCAGATATAGCTAGATATCGAACAAATTTGGCGGACAAATTCTTTTAACGAATCGTGTTCAGCTTTAAGGTCCAAATTGGCTGAGAGTCGTTAATCTTTGTCAGTTAATGCATCTTATTTCAGATACTAATTGGTTTAGAATCATCAAACTTTGTCAGTTAGTGTATCTTTGGTCTTTATGGAAGGTCTATAATACTACAGTGTATTACGGATCTGCATGGTTCTAATTTATACAGCATAAAACTCGAAGCATCATGTCTATTGAAATGGTTATTTTAGATGATGATGAACATTATAGCAAGTATGCAGTTGTTGAGTAAAGTGTCACTGGAAAGATGTTCAAAATAAGTATTTATTGAAATTAAGACTGTGCACTCTGTTCCTTGGTTCTTTACATTGTTTTTTACACACACAGACAAAATTCTTAAGTGCCTGTATAGACCATTTTTTAAGTATTTCTCATACAAATTGACTTGAGTTCTATTTTTATAGATTTAAAGACTACATCATCTTTTTGTATTTTTACCTTTTTTTCAAAATGTGTAAAGAGTGATTGAAAAACTTATCCCAAAGGGGAATATTGCATGTTCAAAAGACTATATTGTACAATTTATGTGGTCAACAATCACTGCTGGTAAAGTGCGAATCGAGAAAATCTTAGTTTCGGACACCAGCTACTATTGGCACCTTTGAATTATCTAATTTAATACATATTTTTTTTATGTAACGCAATAACAATCACTTTTTAGAAAGCAAATTTATTTAAATAGTTAAGCGAGTGGATTGCTTTTATACCCGAAAAAGGGCTCAATATCGGAACATTACATGTAAATGGCTGTTTACGTCGTGTTTTTCATGTACTCGCTTTCGAATGATGCATAAAGTACCACAGGACTAATTGGACAACTAAGTGGCACTTGCTCTTTAACTAGCTAAAGTATAAGTCACATTAGCAAGCGATAGGGTATACGATGAGAAACCGATGCGTTTTTTGATGAAAATGGCGTGGTTGCCGGCCGGGCACCACTAGTGATCGGACGGTGACTGAGTCTTTTTTGCGAATCGGTGGGGTCATCGGTAGGAAATAATTCGTAGTTAAAATTCAGTGATGTCTCCAACGATGCCTCACATCGCTCTTCTCATCGACAACCCTCATCAACACATCTTTCAAGGATCGGCCGATGTATGGCCGAGCATCGCCTAATATTCGTTAAATCAGAGGTCATCGGAGGGTTGAGTGGTGTTCAACAGATAACAGCCGATCATCGGTCGATGTTCGACCAAACATTGGCCCATAGTCGACCGATGTAAGACGATGTTCACCAACTTATGAGCGAAGTAATACACATCGGCCGATTATCCTGGAACATCGTTTTATGATTAGAGATGCATCGCTGGGCCTTTATAAGTCCGGCTGGCAACCACGCCATTTTTCTCATAAAACGCATTGGTTGCCCATCGTATGCACATCGCTGGATAATGTGACTGATACTTTAAGGACTACTAGGCCGATGTGGACCGATGTTGGGGCATCGTTAACACCACGGATTACTACCGATTACCATCGGTCTACGGCTACCGGCCGGGAAATGTGACCTAGGCAATACAGGGGTATATATGATAGTTCAAATTCAATGTTATTTTGGGAACACAAAAAATGTGCTCTTAATGAATTATTTCCATGATTTGCCATTAAGAAAATTCTTTTTGTAGGTGCTACAACTGGTTTATGTAAAATTTTGAACAGGCGACTTTTTATTTGTGTAAACTACAACTTGTTTAAAAAAATAAATGGTTTATGTAAACATAACGTGAATAAAATGTTGTTAATTTTGTCAGCTTGCATGAAAAGAATACTGGTTTTTGTAATTCATAATCATTCTTTTTCATTTCTGGAAGCTATTGAATACAGAAGGATATTATGTTTTTGGTTTCTATTTTTTTGTTATTTTAAATGGATCTGATACATTTAATCCATTCTTAAATTTCAACGTCATTCTATTTTCATACCTGTATGGCCCATCGTTGGCTAATCTTCAAATAATCCATTTATCACCTCACATGAATACTATTCCGTCGCCAGTGACCTTTCCGTAGCTCAACGAGATATTTAATTTTAAAATAAGTGATCAGCCTTTCCATATGGATTATCAATACAATTCGATAGTGTTACTGTAATAACGTGTCCACAGTGTAGCATATTTAAATGTGATGGAACTTTTTAACATAACAGATGACGTAAGCGTAGTATGTTTCAGTGCAATAAACCTGTAATCACAGGCCATGTACATTGTACTACCTTATGTAAAAACAGTTAGGTTACATCATATTCGCAGCAAACTTTACTCAATCCCTTTGAAACTTTTAAATAGTCTTCTTGAAAAGGCCAAGGAATAGTCCAATATTTGACAAAGAAGTTCAGAAAATTGTAAAGCAGTCGGAGTGATTACTGGATATTGCAAATCATAGGATTTTTAAACCCGCACGTTTTA
This sequence comes from Saccostrea cuccullata, assembly GCF_032062105.1. Taxonomy (NCBI): domain Eukaryota; kingdom Metazoa; phylum Mollusca; class Bivalvia; order Ostreida; family Ostreidae; genus Saccostrea; species Saccostrea cuccullata. The sequence continues at coordinate 63,399 of NW_026937310.1, read as the reverse complement.
CGGAAGAATAAAAACACTAACAGGTAATCCGTTTCAATATGCCAATAAAGGAATTACCAGTTAAAGATAATATTCTTTAAGGAAATGGTCTTGTCAAATGTAGAAAACATATTTCAACTTAAACGACTGAACCTTGTATTTGGACAAATATACATCAATTGCTTCCAGAACTTTTCAATTAGCCAAAAACACATGGCCTGGATATTAATATCGGAAACCCAGTGTAGAAGATTGAAGAAGTGTTCATGTTCTTCTTCGCCCTATAAATGAGTCTGCTGGCATTGACCAGATAAATGCAGGTTCTCACGTAAATATAGTTAATAATGAGGACCTTAGATCACTATTTTAAAAGGTCCTAAATAGACCGAACCCCGATCCTTCAACTGGCACCGGAATTTCATAAATATTATGGATTCTGTTGAAAATAACGCCAGTATGACCATGAAAGTGAAGACGTTGACACTCTTATCTGTCAGAATGGATTAAATGTATCAGATCCACTGTTAAAGAATTTAAGCAGATTGAGACTCAGGGCAAGGTCATGAAAACCATCTATCCTTCTGTGTTCAATAATATTAGAGGTCAATAAGAGGCCCACAGGCCTTATAGGTCACCTGAGTATTGTGTTAACAACTTTCCAACAATAAATTTGGTTCGTGTTTTAAACCAGAGGCCATGAAATTCACAAGTTTGAAGAGGCACCATTGCTAATCATAATTAAAACTGAGCATGCTTACTCGATTTACCTAATACCCAGAGGTAGATTGAGAGTAACAAAGAGACAACGCACTTCCACTTTATAACCAGTTGTGCACCCCATCCAAAGGAACCACTGGGGGCCACATTAATTTCGACTTTGGAAAAACAAAATTTTACAAATTTTATCATAGCAGACGACATAGTACTCCCACACCGATACCCCTGATATGCAGGGGACATAAAAAACATTTTGCTAGATGCAGCTTTCTTCATCATAAATATATATACTTGAATCATTGGCATAAAACCCAGAGAGAGAAGGAAAAGATTTTCAAAGAATTAACAAATTTTCAATATATAATCAGCCCTTACACCAAATGACAAAACCCCTGTCAAACAATGAAATTTAAAAATTTGGTTTAAGGAATTTTACTCATTATAACTATATACCAAGACATTTATTTAGTACCCAGGAGCAGAGAAGAAGATTTTCAAAGATTTAATGCATTTTGCACTATATAATCAATAGAGCCCGGCCCTAACAGAACCCCTGAAAGTAGGGGACATAAAAAACATTTTGCTAGATGCCTTTCTTAGACCAAAACTGTGGAGTCATAAATATATATACAGAAATTTCAAATTTTTTCGCCACCCATTCATAAAAAAATATTTCAAAAATTACATGTACGTATCTTGGTGTAGTCTATTTGTGTGCCAAGTTATATTGAAATCAGACCAAAACTGAAGGAGGAGTAGTATTTTGAAAATATTTCATAAAAATTGCTATATTAGTAACCAAGTCAACACCGTTTAAGGAAATCCAAAACCGATAAACAAAATTATGTATCTTAATGTACTCAACTTTTTTGCAAAGTTTTATTGAAATCGGGTCAAAACTGTAGGAGGAGTAGCATTTTGAAAGTATTTCACAGATATTTCTATTTTTATAACCATTGCAACACCGTTAAAGGAAATCCAAAACCGATACACAGAATTATGTATCTAAATGCCTTCCATACACGCTGCCTTCCAAAACATTGCGCAATAGAATGTCATCTCGGCCCTAACACTAACACCACTACCTATTGTCAAATTATAAAGTAAAGAAATGGCTGTGGAAGTTATAAATAAAGAAATATGTTGAAAGCACCCACTCACCCCTAGCTTACATTGAGATGGAACTAACTGGTACTAAGTTAGAAAGCGAGGAAAACCAAAAAGAAACATGGAGCAGAGAAGAAGAAAAAATATAAAAGAGAACAACTGGTCATTTTCACAGGTCCAAAGATGGACATAAGACAGGCCAACACGGAAGTTTCTGGTGACGGCCTTATGTGCTGAAATTCAAAATTTTGAAATAATTTAAGTCTTTTTTTTATATCATAACTATTGTAATTAGTTTGTCAATAAAATTTGCCATCTGTTACAGTCAAATACAATTGATGCTAGACAATGGACTTGTCAGGTACAATTCGAGAAGAAGATTTTTAAAGAAATAATGCATTTTCACTATATAATTTATATAGCCCTTACAAAAACCCTTTACATGGGGCCATGAATATCTGAAACATTTCCTGGTTCGGTTCATGCTCATTACATTCGTGTAACAGTTTGCCTGCTTGATGTCCAGGTGACGTAAATATAGTTTGTAAAGATTGCACTTATTTTAAAAGGTCCTAAACATACCTCTCAGGCCCCAACTGGCGACGGAATTTCATAAATAAAAAAAATTGTTCCCCTTCACCCATAGATGCTGTATACCAAATTTGGTTGAAATTGGTTCAGTGGTTTCCGAGAAGCTGAAAATGTTAACACACGACAAAAGATTGAGGGGCAAAATGAAAACCAATATCCTTCTGTGTTCAATAAACCAGAAGTGACCTAAAAAAATTAGATAGATTACATGATCAGTACGTACTGGTTCCTGCCGACAAAGCAGGTAACAACATTGTCTTCGTTTGTAGGCTCATTATATAAATTGCATTTTAGAAGAACTTGGATTTAATAATTCTACAAATGGTAATCCCACTTATACTCATACTTCCCTTTCTAATGAAGGAATTCTTCAAAATCACCTGTCTGTTTTGAATATTTTTAATATTCCACAGAGTCAAAATCAATTTGAACGACCATATCTATATTGGATTCTGAAACTTCATAAAAATCCTTACAAACAAGGTACGTACATAACGGATTCCAGTAAATGTTCAACCAAGCCTCTTTCTTTACTCCTCACTAAGATATTGACAGTGTGAAGGAAAAACTTAAAGAGTACTGCGCAACAGTATATTTAAGAAGTGGTGTGAATCAGATGTGGATACTAAAAAATCCCAAAGAACTTTTGGACCATTTGAAATCACAAGAATTAGCCTAAATCAAAAGCTTAAAAACTTGTGACTTTACAACTTTATACACAACCATTCCCCACGATAAATTAAAGTACAGGCTTTTTGATATCATTGACAGCTGCCTTTTTCAATAAAAATGGAACTCGTAAATTTACTTACCAGCATGGTCATTGGTCATTCATTGTTAAAAAAAATTCTGATTGCATTCACAAGTACTCTGAAGTTGACATCAAAAAGATGCTTGAGTTTCTGATTGACAATATCTATGTGGTTTTTGGAGACCAGGTATTCCAACAATCTGTTGGAATTCCATTGGGTACCAATTGCGCTCCGTTATTAGCAGACCTATTTTTATATTCATATGAAGCAGAATTTGTGCAAAATCTAATGCGTGAAAAGAAGAAAACGCTTGCTGTGGCCTTCAACTCGACATTTAGATATCCCGATGAGTTTGAGATAAAAGATACCACAGAGTCCGACACATTTGTTTCATACTTGGATATTTTACTTGAAAAAGGCTTTAATGGTAATCTAACAACCAAGCCTATATGATAAACGTGATGACTTTAACTTTTCTATCGTCAACTTCCCTTACTTATGCAGCAACATACCTTCATCACCTGCATACGGAGTCTATGTATCTCAGTTGATTCGATACGCAAGAGCATGTTCTACGTATAAACAATTTCTATTATGAAGTAAATTATTAACAAACAAGTTGATGAAACAAGAATATCAACAGCCTCGTTTAAAGTCATCATTTTGTAAATTTTATGGTCGCTACAATGACCTTGTCAGTAAATACAATTTATCATTAAGACAAATGCTGACTGACGTTTTTCATACTTATTGTTAGTCCATTTTTATACACTGAATTGACGACGGATTTTTCCGTTATTTCCCGATCATGACAAGGAGCACACGCGGGTGTGACTGGTCAGCAGGGGATGCTCACTCCTCCATGGTACCTGATCTCACCTCTGATGTTTCGGAGGTCCGTGTTTGCTCTGCTCCAATTTTGTATTGTTTTATGGACTTTGACATTGAATACTATCCTTCTCATGGTATAAATGAGCAGGACGATGACACCAAATAATTTTGAACTGCACTAGGTATACATAATTATGCGAATGTCGTGATCAAGCGATCAAACTTTTTAAAGCAATAAACGAATGCATAATGGTGATATTTTTCCTTCCAATTTATATTTATTCATAGCACGATGTTAGATCCTTAGATATGCCAAATGGGGTGTACTTTATTTCCTGAAAATAGTCTTTTGCTTTAGTTTTGACTCATGTTTATAAATTTTTATGTAGACATGCCCCCCCCCCACCTTTTTGGTAACCGCAAGGTAGCTGCATTAATTTCTGTAACTCGCTAGTCTGAGAAAAAAATGAGATAGACGACCGAAGAACTACAGTGCCACTCAAACAAAATTCTGTTTAAAAATGCGCACAAAAGCTGCGATTGGTACTGGATTAATTCCTCCAAATTCTTATCTCAACTGCACAAAAGCTAAAAAAAATCATGACCTCTAGACTTCTTCACGAAGCGTGTTGCAATTCAAACAATCATGCAACAACCTCTAAATGATTGAATTTAATTCATGTTTAAGCTAGATGCTATGGCATTCACAATTTTGAAATAGCACCATTGCTAATCATAACTATACCCTTAGCAATTATTTAGATTGGTTACTTAAAATCCCATAGGCAGGATAGGGGTACAAAAAATGCATTTCAACTAATCAGTAATACCGGTATTCAGCAATAATCAGAAGTGCCCCTACCACACATAAAACCCCTGACTCTGGGTTCACACATTGCACAATTTTTGAAAAGGCACACATGCTTATCAAAAATGTTTGATTAATACCAAGGTGCAGATTTCAAACAATTTCATTTTCAGTATAAAAGTAAAGCCCCCTCTATTGTTGCAACCACCATTGAAATAATTATTTCAATAGTGGTTGAGAGTGCATTTCAATAACATAGTGAGCAACCACTAATGAAATACGACCACTATTGATATAATTATTTAAATAGTGGTTTAGAGTGCATTTCAATAACAAACTTAGTATGCAACCACTATTGAAATAATTACTTTCAATAGTGGTTGAGAGTGCATTTCAATAGCAAACAAAGTATGCAACCACTATTGAAATACGACCACTACTGAAATAATTATTTCAATAGTGGTGGTTTGGAGGGTTTATTCCCTGAACGTCTACTCATTATAAAATTATTTAATAATCACACTCAATTAAGAGGTCCTCTAAGGGTACGGGTAGAGTTTACCTGTGTTACCTTGCTGTGATTAAATACTTGAATATTTACTGATAAACTTTTGTACTCAACTTCAAGTTCAGTTAATTCATCCAAACTAAAAATACCGTATTGTTATAAATCTGGAGTTCATTAAATTACATGTACCATAAACTTGATATTAAATAATTGAAAGCACAAAACAAATATTTGTTCATACAATAAATACTTTTTATTAAAAAAAACTTTTAAAATTCGAAAAAGAAACAGTAGTACACGAGACATGTAAAGAGAATTTTTGACAACTTATCTTCAAAAATAATTTCAGAAATCCAATTTAATTTGGGGTGGGAATTTAAGAGGCCTTATTTTTTAAGTTTTAAGCTTGCCGTTAATAAAGGTACAATATTAACATTTAGTAACAAAACATGTTACAAAAAAAAACAGATAAAGGGTGTTTTTAATTGTTGCTAAAAATTATTTATGAAAAATACACACCAATTGATGTGGATAAAATCTTTAAAAAAAAAATAAAATTTTGCTGTAGAATTCCTTCTTTAATAGATACATGTATATATTATTCAGGTAAACTCTACCTGTAACCCTTAGAAGACCCCTTAAGGTCTTCCACCCTCACAATTCTAATGGTTCAAAGTACAACAAGAGGCCCATGGGCCACATCACGCTTGAGAAGCTTTGACCATTCTGTTCTTTACCAGATTTCACCCTTGTTATACATAATGCATCCCCACCCTACCCCACTGATCATAATTTAGACATTTTGAAATCTACACTACCCCTTGATCCTTCCATGGGCACATATGTTTAAGCTTTTTTGGCCCAGTGGTTCCTGAGAAGAAGATTATATATTTCTATGTTAAAGTTTGATTCCCTATAATGGCCCCGCCCTTCCCCGGGGGTCATGATTCCTACAATTTAGAATTTACACTCCCCCAGAATGCTTCCACATAAGCTTCACTTTTTCTGGCCCAGTGGTTCTTGAGAAGAAGATTTTCAAAGATTTTTCCTATATATTTCTATACAAAACTTTGATTCCCCATTGTGGCCCTGCCCTTCCCCCGGGTGTCATTATTTGAACAATTTAGAATTACATTATACCAGGATGCTTCCACATAAGTTTCAGCTTTTCTGGCCGTGGTGAGATAAAGGTAAAACTTTGATATATTATGATTTGAACAATTTAGAATCTACACTAAACCAGGGGCCAGTTTTACAAAAGAACTTACGACAAAAACTTCAGATTATTGTAAAATTTTTCAAAATTATCAATTCTCTTCCAAATGATTTGTGTAAAAATATCTTAACACATTTCTTAAAAAAAAAAATCAAAATAATTTTGATATAATGTTTATTAAAAAGTTATATGAAGAATTAAATTTGGTTTTTAATCCCTGTTGCTAAAGTGGGCAAATTTCTGGGTGGTTCTTGAGAAGAAGATTATTTATATAAAAGCACATATCAGAAAAATATACCCCCGGGGGGCCATTGAACAAACTAGAATCTACATTATACCAGGATGCTTCCAATAAATATCACTTTTCATGGCTTTGAAGTAAAAAGAAGATTTTAAAAGGTTTTTCCTATATATTGCTATATAAAACTTTGCCCATTGTGGCCCCGCCCTAGGGGGTCATGATTTGCACAAACCTTCTTTAATAGATCCCTTTTAAAAGATATATATATATTCTATGTAAAACTTTGATTCCCCATTGTGGCCCCGCCTCCCCCTGGGGGTCATGATTTGAACATAACTTGAATCTACACTACCTGTGATTTCACATGAGTTTCATCTTTACTGGCCCAGTGGTTCTTGAGATATAAGATTTTTTAAAATGACCCCACCCTATTTTTTCTTTTCATAATTATCTCCCCTTGCGAGGGGATATGTCCCTTCATTTTAACAATTTAAATTCCCCTTTACCCAAGGATGCTTTGTACCAAGTTTGGTCAAAATTGTTCAAAATGTGAAAAGTTTACAGACGGACAGACAGACGGACGGACGGACAGCAGACGGACAAAATGTGATCAGAAAAGCTCACTTGAGCCTTCGGCTCAGGTGAGCTTAAAACTGCATTTATTTTCATTTAATATACTTTAAAATTTTCAATTATTGCAAAAAATGTATAGGTTGCCATATTATTTAAGATGGGATGTATAAATAAACAGAAGTATATGTGAACAAAAAAAATCGCACATTTTTTGTAAACAGTATTATGAAAAATGCGCAATAAAAACTGGTTAAAATGCATAATTTTGATGCTGAATGTTCCTAAATATTTCCTACTTATAAAACACTTTTGAATTGAGACCTGAGAAGGAGTTATTGCCCTTGTCAATATTTTTTAAGGATTGAATAATTGATTAAATAAAGAAAAATGCATTTTTAAAATTCCTTTACTTTACAAGATTTATCAGTACACTTACTGAAAAGCATTCCTCCAAAAGATATTGTTCTATCAGGTACTATTTCAGACTAAAAACAGTTTTTGCAAAAACCTATGACATCATAGGAGAGTGGAATTACCTTAATTGAGGGTGATAATAAAATAAATTTATAATGAGTAGACGTTCAGGGAACACACCGTTTGGAGTGCATTTTAATTCCAAACATCAGGTTTCAACCACTATTGAAATAATTTTCACTTTTGAAATAAATATTCAATAGCGATTAATATATATTTCAAAAGTGATTGAAATATTGATTTCAATAGTGCTTTAAACAATGATTCCAATAGATATCAAAATAATTAACAGTTGCTGACAATGATTTTAATTCCAAAATAACATTGCAAGCTGTATAGAAGTATCCAAAATATTAAAATAAATATAAGGATGGATTACATGTACATTCTCTTTTCTAACATAATATTTTTTGCAGAAATTTCAATTAATACACGGACACTTCAATCCTCTTGAACTACTTTCAAATGTGAACATTATTTCAATAGTGTTAGCAACCTATACTAGTATTTGGTATTGAAGTACACTCCAATCCACTACTGAAATAATTATTCCAATAATGGTCATATTTCAATAGTGTTTGCATATTATGTTTGTTATTGAAATGCACTCTCAACCACTATTGAAATAATCATTTCAATAGTGGTCGTTATTTCAATAGTGGTTGCAACAAGGCACTCTTGCTCATCATAACTATGTACTTATACTAAGTTAGTTTATTTAATACCTAGGAGCAGATCTAGAGAAGATGATTTTCAAAGAATTATTGCATTTTCACTATATTATCAATAGAGCCCCGCCCTTACACCAGAACCCCTGACCCTGGGGCCATAAAATTCGCAATTTTGAAAGAGGCATCCTGCTTATCATAACTATTAATTAGTTAATTTATTTAATACCCAGGAGCAGAGCCAGACCTAACACCAAACCCCTGACCCTGGGGCCATGAAATTCACAATTTTGTATAAAGCACTCTTGCTCATCATAACTATGTACTTAATTAGTTTATATAATACATGTACCGAGGAACAGAGATTCTGAAGAAGATTTTCACAGAATTAATGTTTTTTCACTATATAATCAACAGAGCCTGCCCTAACAGCAGAACCCCTGACCCTGGGGCCATAAAATTCATAATTTTGGAATAGGCACTCTTGCTTATCATAAACTATGCACTTAGTTAGTTTATTTAATATCCAGGAGCAAAGAAGATTTTCAAAGAAATTAGGCATTTTCACTTTATAATCTTATATAGCCCCGCCCTTGCACTAGGACTCAATGTTCATTACATTCATACCAACAGTTTGACTGCTTGATGTCCAGGAGTAAAGAAGATTTTTAAAGATTTCATTAATTTTAGGGGTTTTGGCCCCATCCCTCAGGCCCTAGGGGGCGGGGACAATGAAATTCACAATTTTTGTTCCCCTTTACCCATAGATGCTGTATACCAAATTTGGTTGGAATTGGTTCATTAGTTCCAGAGAAGAAGCTAAAAATGTTCAAAAGTTTATGACTGACAAACGACGTATGTCGGACGAAAATGGCAGGTAAACAAGTAAGTTTTTGAGAATTGATCAAAAGTCAGGTATTTTGGGATTTTTTTTCTGAATGCCGTGGCCATATTTAACATCATTTTTAGCTCACTGTTGTCTGTCGTCGTTATTGTTGTTGTCGTTGTAAACTTTTAACATTTTCATCTTCTCAAGAACCAATGGGCCAATTTCAACCAAACTTGCCAAAAGTATCCTCAGGTGAAGGAGATTAAAGTTGTTCAAATGAAGGGCCACACCCTTCAGCAGATAAATTAAAATCTCAGGGTAGATAATTATGAATTAGTGAAAAATTAATGGGATCTTTTAAAAATCTTCTCAAGATCCACTCGGCTAAGAAAGATGAAACTTAAATGGAAGCATTCTCAGGTAGTGTAGAATCAAGTCTATTAAAAAAAAATCCTGACCCCGGGGGTAGAGCAGGGCCACAATAGGGAATCAAAAGTTTCACATAGGAATATATAGGAAAAATCTTTAAAAATCTTCTTCTCAAGAACCACTGGGCCAAGAAAGATAAAACTAGGTGGAAGCATCCTCAGGTAGTGTAGAATCAAGTTTGTTGCAATCATGACCCCCAAGGTAGGGCGGAGCAAAATAAACAATCAAACTTTTTTATATAAAAAAATCCTCTTTTATAGTACAGAAAAGCCATGTTTAGTTATATTGATATGGAAGCATCATTATTGGTAATGTACATGTATTCACATTTGTTCAAACCATGATTCCACTTTTTTTCCTAGCTCAGTTGAGCGATGTGGCCCATGGGCCTCTTGTTTAATAATTTATTTGAATATTTCAGGTTGGCATAGGGTTATCAAACTGCCAGTTTATGCATCTTAGGTATTTTAACTGAGAAGTACACCACAATTACCTACTTTCAGAATTTTATGGCAGTATTTAAATAATTTAGTTACTGAACGGAATAGAATTAGGTCTTCGTTATGTGACTACTAAAACGTAGGTCACTTGTGGAATTACAGGGCAGTATTGAAATATTTCAAGTAAGGCTTATAATCCTTAAACTTTGTTAGTTTACAAATTTTGAGGTGTCAGAGTATGTTATCCAAAAAGGAGGTCACTCAGACATACTTTTCAAATTTCATGGCTATTCATATATTTCAAACAAAAAGTGGCTTAAAATCATCAAACTTTGTCAATTAATGCATCTTGAGTTTTCAGAGTGTATTGACCAATAATCAAGATTACTTTCTTTTGGAATTTTAAGGCTTTATCTAAATATGAGGTTTCAAATAGAATTGATAGTTGTACAATTTATCAGAAGTTGAGGCCTTTTGGCCTCTTGTTAATAATTAAATTCTTCTCATCAGTATTATGACAATGCTCATCTAGACATTAAAATGTAAGAAGTTTTCTGCAATAAAATGTTACGATAAGATCAAACTTTGTTCCAAAGGCTGATTATGATAATAAATAAGATATGACCCCAAACCAAGGTCAAATAGCCAAACCCAATATTACAGACTCAGACATTCTACTGAAGTATAGTAACGTGGTCCCTTTTTACACCCTTGGTTTACTGGTTAGATATTAGCAAAGGGTATTTTGTTTGATTTCAGTGTGTATAACAAAGTATTTCTAATGAAAGCATTGTGTATTTATAATGAATAATTGTAAACATATCAATAAATACAAGCCAATATTTAACTCCCATCACACTGAAATATGCCCGTACACTTTCCCCTTTCAGTCTACAATTTCTCTTTTACATAGAAATGGGCTGTACAAAATATTGTTTGTATTTGAAGATGAAACGTCAGGATTGGGGCTATATTTGGGAAAAAACTGACCTAGAATTCTGTCATATTTGTAAACCAAAGACAATTGGGCAAGGTCAGTTATACATCTTTCTTTCCATGAGCTCATGCATACATACATACAGTACATTGGTTCATTTTGTTTTAATTCACATTGCAATAATTCTCATAACTTATGGGCATGCTTGATTTGTCTACACCATACTTCACCTGCTGTAGACATATACACCTTGTACTCAAGTGAAATTGGGTGTATTGTAGCATATTCAATATGATCATTAAAATTTCAACCAGCTGATTGGATCCTATTTGCGGAAGATTTTTTTAAAAAATATTTGTTGTACTTGTGATTTTTAAAAAAAAATACATTTACAAACAAAACATTTTATGAAGAGGCAATTTTTTTTAAAGAGCATATTCATCATGTAGGAATCTAGATGGAATTTGCAGAGTTATTATATGTATATATTAAACAAAGTAAAAGTGAGTACACTTTTGCACTTGATGGAAAAGTGTTCACTGGGTGTAAAGTTTAGACAAATTTAGTGTGCCCTAAATTGTTTTTAATTCAACTCTGTAACAGAGTAAGGCGGTGTTTAGCATGTCACTCTCCATTAACTCCCATTGTTCTGGGAATGGCTTGGAAACAAGTCTAATGAATATTATTTCTTGGAATGTCATCCTCCATGCAATGTAGATATGAATACAATTCTGTCATTTGGTTGAAGTTCATAATCAAGTTCACCCTAAAAGAAAATAAAAAGGATGAAATGGAAAATTTAAGTCAATACTGTTCCTGTAAGATAATACATGTAAATGTAATGAATGAAGGTACCAAGTAAATAAATCAGCATTCGCTAACATAAATATTCAACTCTATTTAGTTTTAATTTCATTTACATTGTATAGATTAAACATTTAGTTAACTATTAAATAGAAACAAGTGTTCCTGCAACCTAACCCACAGATAAATGTTTTTGCAATACCCATTTTCATACTTTCAGCACATATTGTGTACAAAAAAAGACATCTTTGAACCAACATCTTATAATGTTGTGGGTTTTTTATAACTTAGAGATTTTTAGGTTAAATAGCACAAACTTACAGCAGTCCATAGGCAAGATCAACCTGTTATGCTAGATAAAAGATCATAGAGGAACACAGTTCTAAATTAGCAACCTTTGGAGTATGCCACATTTAAAAGTAAGATTCTTCTTGTATTTAAATACTAATGAAATTTTCACAGAATCAAAAGACAATATCACTAAAAGATGGTATCATTAAGATTAAGGAGGGTGTTGCAGAAACTCACAATTATTCCCTATGTATCGAGAAGGACATTTAAATACCTGCGTTATGTTGATCTAAATATATATATATACAGGAACGTAGGGGACAATGCTTACAGCGGATATTCCCTGCTTCTTCACATTTTAGGTTTATATCATGCATAGTTTTTCCTCACATAGGAACTGATTGGCAACCTTTTAGTGAATGTTGTCCTTTTTATTTTATTAATTTTTTTAATCATGTATATCACTATCGCCATTTTGCACAAGGAAGGTTAGAACAATAAAAACACCATTTTGAAAGTTTTATATACTGTAGACATTGTGCAAAAATATATTTTTCATGAAATTAAATGTCCCATAATCACTTTGTTAGTGCTACATCCAAGACATTCCATTTGTTTCAAGTCAAATCTTGGCTACTGATATAAGAGATGGAATATGAATCAAAATGAGTAAACAACTGTATGTTAAAAAAAAAAATTATTTTAACAATACATGTACTAAACAAGAAATGTTTGTAAAACACTTATGCCCCCTCCCCAAAATTGAAATTTTTCTGTGTTAATACGGGGTTAAATACATGTAATTACTGTCCAAGTCCAAGGGGCATAAACTCTATCAAAAATGGCGCGATCATACCCAAAACAGAACTTGACCTAGATATTCAGCTGATAAATCTGTATACTAAATTTCATTTCAATATGTGCAACCTCTGCAAAGAAAATGAACGGAAACTGCAATTAAGTGGAATTTTTCCAAGTTGAAGGGGCATAACTCTTAACAAAAATGGAGCGATTATACCCAAAACAGAACTTGACCTTCAGCTTTCATTTCAATATGTGCAACCTCTGCGAAGAAAATGAAGGGAAACTGCAAATAAGTAGAATTTTTTTAAGTCTGATGGTGCAGTCCTGCCCAAAACAGAACTTTACCTAGATATTCAGCTAATAAATCTGTATACTAAATTTCATTTCAGTATGTGCAACCTCTACAAAGAAAATGAACGGAAACTGTAAATAAGTGGAAGTTTTCTAAGTCCAAGGGGCATAACTCTGTGAGAAATGGGGTGATTGTACCCAAAGCAGAACTTGACCTAAATATTTACCTGATATACCTGTATACCAAATTTCATTTCAGTATGTGCAACAGCTGTGAAGAAAATGAACGGAAACTAAATGGACCGACAGACCAACAGACAGTATCAAAGCAATATGCCCTTCCTTCTTCGAAGGGGGGGATAATCATTCATATGTCATTAGTTTTAAGTCACAGGATATAAAGGAAAACAATTTAAACCTGCATGTTTAATATATAGTTACTCATTAACTTCTTGACATTCTCTTTCTCTCTCTCTAGATCTTGTGCACTCTCCCTCTCTCCTATAAAAAATTGATATTTCATTGCATTTCCATAGCAAAAAGAAATTGAAAAAAAAATTAAGAAAAAATGATCCACTCCAGGATTCGAATCCATGTTCTGGTAAAAGTGCTATATCAGATAGCAGTCCATCAGCGTATCCACTAGATTATTTCGGACACGATGATGACCATTGTTATTTATGTACACATTTTGCATTTCGTATGGAGAATAATTTTTACTCATTTTTAACGTTTTTAAAAAATGTACCTCTTTGAAACGAAAATCGGAAATGGCAGTTTTGAAAAAAACTCCTGCCTTTGTGCATATATCAAGATTATTGTGTTCAAGTAGGCAATTTTTAAGAATAATGGGGATTCCCTACCTAAAAATCCGAAAATCTTACATATTTTGGTGTGAGACTAATTTAAACTTCATTTTATGGCAAATTAGAAGTCAATATGCAGCTTCCAAATATTGTTCCTCATTGTACTATTATACTGTTGCATTTGAGTAAAATTAATATCAGTTTCTGTAACACAAATTTCTTCTTTTTATCTGCTACATATTCAGGGAAAATAACAAAAGAACTGCAACATCCTCTTTGACCATTTTATATTAGAGGCAAGTTCAGGTCAAGGTCATTACCTTTTCCCTGGACATTACGAAAAATTTTATGTTGCCAACCATGTGATCCTTATTTTCATTTCAAAAGATCAAATGTTTTTCTTTTTGCATAAAAAAAAATACTACCATATAGGGCATATAAGATAATACATGTATTACCAAAATGACATAAATAATTTAAGGACGTTTAATCCTGTGTTTTTGAATCATTTTTGGTCTGGACCTTTATTTCTAAAATTCTGCATAATTTTAAGTTTTAACATTGAATTTAGATTCCTATTTTTCCATGCATGCTGGCTGCACACAAAGCTGTTTTTTGCAGTGAAATGTGTTATGCTTGTTCTCTATTAGTTCTTAAGAACATGATGAATTCTTTTGACGAATAATGACTAATACATGTATAGTCAATATATTCTGAAAGACAAAGAAAAAATGGAGCCAATTTTAACATAAAATTTACACATTCTTAGTAATATCTCAATATTTACATCATATACCACCACTTTTGATGTTCTTTTCTGAATATTTAAGATAACTTTGACCTATCTGCTTAAATTCTGCAAAAGTTTAAGAATAATTTTCTTGCTTCTTAAATTTTCAGTGCCAGAAAAATCACATTTTGTGAGTGCAGAAAGGTCAAATAATTGATTATGCGAAGCAGTTTGAAACTTTTTCCAAGTCACAATTCTAAAGTGTCTTTTTTAAAATAGACTTCTAGTTTATTTTCTCCAGGCTTTATTTGGATAAAAATACAGAAGGGAAAATGTTGAAGATGTAATTTTTGATTAAGAAACAAATTTCAGTGCAAAAATGGTCATATTTAATGTTCTGTAGCACCAAAAGAAGCATATATTGACCCCCATATTTTTATTTGATTTTCAGTTTACCTTTGTGTATAGAAAATAAAAATAAACTGGACAAAAAAATTTTTAAGACTTTAAATATCAGAAGCCAACCTTAGTTGTTAGGATAAATGGATATTAGCTAATCCGAATTTTCTCGGCTATTTTTTTTTTTTTTGGATACATTTGTTATTTTCATATGCTTCTTATATTTAAATTTTTCTTACTTTTTAACAGATGAAATGTCACATGAAGATACAAAATGATACAAAAAAAAAATTGATTGTTTACTAAGAGAGAAAAAATACTAATTTTTTACAGATTTTTGGTTCAAACTATTTGCTAGCCAAAGGTGATGATCCGCTCCTATCCTCTTTAAGATCGTCACCCTTGACTAGCGAAGATGGGTTCAAATATGTACTTATAGATTGGGAGATTTTACAAGCTAAGTTACATAGTTCTAGTTTGTTTGGAAAATCATATTTATTTTATACATTTTGAAACGTAAGTCCCTTATTATTAATTTAACTTTCATTTGAATTTTTTTTCAAGATTTGATTATGTAAAAATTATAACTAAATTCGTTTTGTCCTTTAAGAATTTTGAGAGGCAGAAAAGATATTTTCATACGCCACCATTCCCCCAAAAATATAGTCAGATTTGTTTTGATTAATTTGGAAGTTATTTCCAGTGCAAATCCTTTTATATTCTTCAAAATTGTTTCGGAGCGGATCTGCTCCGATTTGCTATAGTACATTGCAAGTATATGGGACGTATTCTAACTGTGGTGAGGGCTTGTATCAAACACAGTCAGATTATTCTAACTAGGGAATACAAAATCTGATGGCATTACAAACATTTTGTTTTTATGAGCAAATATGTAAATTTTTTTCTGTTTCTTTGTTACTTATACAACACAAAGTTGTCTTTAGAATAAACTTGATAGAATGTTATTTTTAGTTTGTTCCATAAATGATAAATGCTATAAAGAAATAGAATTTTGTATTTGAAATCTTAATTACCAATTAAGTCGATCATTGATCGATTAAGCTTCTCCGATTTTGACCGATTATCGATTATGAAATTTTCCCAATTATTCAACACTATATAAGCAAATATATTTTGATATTTCATCTAGTCAGAAACCAGAGAAGAATCCTACCTTCTAGTTTATATTAATAAATTGCATTTTTAAGCTAATTAAGAGGCTGTTGATATAAATATCTTACTAGTAGTTCCCAGTCTGCATCATTGACCAACACCAAGATTCCAGGTCTTCTGAAAAGAAAAGAGTAATGAGTCAAACAATTAAAACACAAAAGAGCATGTAGGCAGAAAGGAAATTTAAACCATGTTCTACTCACACTGTGTCTCCTTGCATAAATAGTTCTGGACGTTCTTTCAGTAGGTTATCTCTGATATATGTCAAAAGATGACGTATTTTCCCTATTTAAAAAAAATAAAATAAAAGAATAAAAAGAATACAAATGCATTTTCACTGTATGATCATTAAAACCCCAACCTATCCCAACCAACCTAACTCCAGAAGTAGAACCCTTTAATAACCTTGTGCCATGAATTTCAAAATTTTGATTGAGGGTTCAATTGCAATGCTTGTTGCAATTTTGCCAACAGTTTGACTGATTGATGTCCAGAAATTGAAAGAGATACGGCACCAATTCGATTGTTTAAGCCTTGACCAACCCTCAGGTCCCAAAGGGGGGGGGGGGATAATGAAATTCATATTTAAAGTTTAGTCTGCATTTTCTCTGAATAAAGGCTTTCTTCTGTTTTTGTCAAAACTACATTAAATTTAAAAAAAAAAAAAATTTCAATAATTAAAAGTATATACTGAAAAAGAATCTTTCAAATAGTCACAACAGTGTAAAAAAATTGCGAGATCAAGACAATTTAATCTATAATATGTGGAGCATATAGCAAAATATATCCACAAATTTTAAAAAACACAAGTTGGCATTAGAGATTTTTTTAACTCTACAGAAAGAGAGCTAGACAGACTTGGAGCTAGGCATAGAGGACATTAGGATTACATTGTATCCTGCAAACTTCATTCATGTCTTAATTACTGTACTCCCAAAGACACACCATAAACTTTGATTAGAAAAGCTTATTGGAGCAGTTTGTTCTTGTGAACTAATAATTACTGTTGCCCAAGTAATTTATAAGAAAAAAATAAACTTCAGTCTTCCTGGGAAATATGTTCCTTACATTTTTTCTCAGAGTTTGGCAGTTCTACATCATGCTTTTTCACTTTGTCGAACAACAACTCGGCCCCACCACTGAAATGGAACTCACTAAATTATATGAGGGAAAATGAATAATATAATATGGTATGGTTTGTAAAACTTAATTGTCAGATCTAAAATATATTCAAATGGCACAAGCCATTGCCTGGAAATTATTTCAAAAACTAATTCTAAGTGCATGATAAACATCAATGGAAGCTGTAAGGTTTAAAGGAGTCTCTAGATCGAGATCCACAAGTAAATAGAAACTGCAATGGAAAATACAATACAATTTTTTCACATGCATTGTATTACTGCTGATTCATCACGGCTTTGGTATTCATGTACATGTAAAGAGGAGGTTTATTTAAAGATTTTTACCACATAATTCCTCGGCCCACCTCGGCCCAATGACATCTCGACCCAATGTCACCTTGGATACGACAGGTCCATGGTAAGCCCTTTTGCTATTTATTCAGAAAATAAAATCTATCATAAAATTACAGAGATATCTCTCAATTTAGAGAGATATCTCTTAAAAAATAGAGATATCTCCCAAATTAAAGAGATATCTCTCATTTTTAAGAGATATTGATCTCTATGAGAAAGAGATATCTCCTAAACTAGAGATATCTTCTAGAGATATCTCCTGTACTTAGAGAGATATCTCTTATACTTAGAGAGTGTGTCTTAAATGGTCCGGCTTGTTATTAATTTTTGGCCAACCTTTCTGGGCCCAAGTTATGAATCTCACGGGCTGAGGTCTCATTGGGCCAAGATGTCTGGCTATTTACTAGGTGCAGAACTGTAACTCTCTGCCTGATAAAATTCAGACATATAAAGGAGAAAGCTACAAATCCAAGTGTTGTAAAAACCTTCATCACTGCTTTTTTGTTGCTCACTTCAGGTATTATTTATAGCATTTATTGTTTTTCACCTTATCGATTATCAGGTATCATTCTTAAAGCTGGAGAAAGCTAAACAGTCCAGAAATAATACCTAAAGCGAGCGACAGTAATCATTCTGGCAATCACTATTAGTATAGTTATAATTATTGTATATATTAAAAGGAAAGGTTAATCTAAGTTGCAAGAACTTGTTACCAATCCCTTTGTATGAATTATACAATGAAATATGTTCAAACAAGACAATAAATCAGCGGCTTTAATCAAAGGTTTTACCGGTACAATGCATGGATCTGTAGCTATTTGCCTTATCTGTCCGAATTTTCTCAAGCAGAGAGGGTACAGGGTTCATTCGCTCGATCTACCTGTTAGCAGGAGTCCATTCAAGCGAAATATTGTTCGCCCAATATCTTCTTCGCCCTATATTTATATACAGCTGTATATACCCAATACTATATGAATTAAATATTATAACATGTATTTTCTATTCCGGTTTTAATTTCTTTCAAACTTGGGATTTTTATTTTTCAAATGATACGAAGAATGATATTTATTTAGTCTTAATTAATTTTTAATTTGATTCTAATGTTTTTTGAAGGCCTTAGTGTTTGCATTATAGTTAATTAGATGATTAATATCAACGTTAATTAGGGGAATACATCCGTGGTATATTTACGAATTGTGCTATGTTTTGAAAACAATTGAAGGACTTGGGGCATTAATAAGTCCATTGTCGGAACTGAACAGCGAATAAAGAAGATTATACCTTTGAAGAATCTCTCCCTTTGATCTCAAGAAATGATTTAATAAGAAGATGGAAAATGAAAATTCTTATTCTATATTAACAGGTCCAGTACAATCTCTTGATTTAGCTATATTAATAGCTTTAAATAGCTATATAGCTTTATTACGCTATTCAAAATAGCGTTATTTAGCTATTTATATAAAGATTTTCACAAAAATGTTTTTTGCTGAAAATAAACAAAATTTCGCATGTATTTGACTCTTCATACATGTATTATGGACTATTAAAACAACAACCAAAATCAAAGATAGTTCTAACTTTGCAGCTTTTGAATACTTTTAAGCAAAAAGAAAATTTCTATTGTTAGACTAACTGTCCACTACCTTGGGTGCCTTGAGGCAAGGAAAAGTATGATTACTTCTCATTGTGCTGAACTGTTACCAATCAATTATCTTGTTGAACATAATTGGTCTCCATTATAATATCATTGCAGAAGTAACTGTATCAATTGCTTTATATAGCCCCAAAACTTGTAGAACTTTGAGTACGAAGTCTCTCACGGAGACGTAATTTGATGAGTGATTTTTACATGCACTTTAAGAAGAGTTCAAAGTTGTATATCATCACTGCACCAAGGTGGGCTTTTTTTACATTCTGAGAAAATTACACCTTTAAGAAAAAGTGTAGTAAATTAGCTAAATTAAGCTATAGTAATACATTAATAAAGCTATATAGCTATTTAAAGCTATATAGCTAAATCAAGAGATTGTACTGGACCTGATTAAATACAGCGAACTGGAACAGACCCTGTGCAAACAAGGTTTAGGGCAACCGAACTCTGGGCTAACGGGAATTTGGGCGAACGGCAACTGATTTTTAGGGCAAACTAACATACAACATAGCTACAATTTTGCAGCTACAGCATCGTGCCAAAAGTATTTGCGGAAAATGGCGGACGTCGTAAACGTTCACGCTTCGCGTTTTTTTCAAATCGTTCTAAATCATTATGCAATCGCTTTTTTGTATTTTGACATCATCCCCGAAACCGCGTGAGGTCAAAGTTTGTGATGTCATGTTTGACGTCTGCTAAAGTTAGACTGCCGAATAGTACGGACTTTAAACAACATGGGTAGAAAATCAAAAGAACTGTCACTAGGGATAAAACAGCTGATTAAAGATTTGTAAGAAAACGGACATAAAGTCAGTGAGATCTCAAGAATTATGAAAATTCCCGAATCTAGATGTAGATCAATTTTGAAAACGTTTCATCAGCGAAAAAGTGTGGAAAGAGCTCCTCGATCGGGACGTCCCAGGAAAGTGTCAAAACGTGGTGAAGTAAGATTACTTCGTATGGTTAGGAAGAACCTTGGAAGTGTTTTGAAGGACATAACAACTGATTTTAATGATGGAAATTATTGTGAACCTATTAGTGAACGGACAGTCAAGCGGATTTTACATAATAACAAAATTTACAGAAGAGTAGTGAGGAAACGTATGGTTGTCAAAGAAGTAAATAGAAAGAAACGTTTAGCATGGTGTTTACTCAAACAAAGATGGACTGTTGAACAAAACTGGAAACCTATCATATTTAGTGATGAATCTCAAGTGGTTATAGGGCAAAATAATCGTGTGTATGTCTGGAGATCCGCCCAGGAATCGTACCGTCCGGAGTGCATGTATGCGATTTCAAAATCCAAAGTTTCCGTAATGATATGGGGATGCATCAGCTGGTATGGTCCAGGGACTCTATGCAAGGTACAAGGTAACATTAATGCTGAGAAATATATAAACATCCTTGACAATCATCTGTGGCCTGTTATTGCCCGACATTTCCCTGCAAACAAATACGTTTTTCAAGACGATAATGCGCCGGTACAGAGAGCTCGTGTTGTAGAGGAATATAAATGTGCAAATAATATTCGGGGTATGGTGTGGCCGGCCCAGAGTCCGGACATTAATATCATTGAAAATTGTTGGCATAGAATTAAAAGACAGATCCAAAATCACGCCGGAGATATTACCACCCCTGATCAGCTGTTCGAGGGTGCGTCGATTTACCCAAAAGGACCCAAAAGGACCCAAAAGGAACCCAAAAGGACCCAAAAGGACCCAAAAGGAACCCAAAAGGACCCAAAAGGAAACCAAAAGGACTCGAACTAATATATTATAATACATTGAAAATTAATAATTTGAATTAAATTATGAATATTATATTATAAATTTACCTAAAAATTGGCAAAAACATACATTTATATTGTTGCAACTTTTCTTAAAGAAATAACATACGACTTTTATAACACATCAATCAATAATTTAATTCTGTTTGTATTCTTGTCTCTCATTGGTTGATTTCCAAAAAGGAACGCATAACATTTTGTATAATCTGGTTTGGTATGGGGACACACCCCCTTGACAACCAGCTGAATCATCTGTATCCATCAATCCCCTCATTTCCAGTCCTTCGGATTCATGAAAAATTCCAGATTTAATGAATGTACCTTTAACTTCAAACAGTTGCTCGATCTTACCTCATGTAAACAAGCATCATGGCTGCTAGATCTATGTATCAGTTTTTACCTCCCCTTGCTTCCCATCACTTCCGTTACTACGGTTGTATTATTGCGCGGTAAATTTGAACGAATAAAAACAACACAATTTTACATCCCCAGTTGTTTAATTATTTTAAAATTAAATTATAAGGAATGACTCAAATTCTTTTATCGAGTATAATCCGCTTCGCTTCGCGGATTATAAAGCGTAAACTGACCCAAACCATATTATACTCGATAATCTGGCCAAGAATTAGAGTCATTCCTTAATTAAATCTGGTCAGATATGCTTTGATTTCTTTTAGCTGAATTTAACAAATTTTAGTGCACTGTATTATTCTATTTCTCCTTCTGTTTTATTATATCTTATTATATGATATTTGATAAATAAAGAAATAAGTTTATTTAATGACATGTTCTAGGCATATGGTATCGGGGATGGGTGGGGTGGGGGATGGGGGGGGGCCCACCTCAACCCAAACACGCACTTTACCCTCCAAAAACTAGTTTTAGTTTTAATAAAATATGAAAGTATTCATTATATATCCATTTAATCTCTTTATTTCAAGTCCTTTTGGGTCGTTCTTAATTTCCTTTTGGGTCCTTTTGGGTTCCTTTTGGGTCCTTTTGGGTTCCTTTTGGGTTCCTTTTGGGTCCTTTTGGGTTCTTTTGGGTCCTTTTGGGTAAATCGACGCACCGGCTGTTCGATGTTATTTTACACACTTGGCAGAATTTCACCATAGAATATATTCAAAACTTTTATAAATCCATCCCAAAACGCATCATGGCATGTATACGATCCAAGGGACATTTAACAAAGTACTAAAGGTAAGCGTTTGTTTTGTTTTTGTTGTATTTGGGTGACTTTTATGTTGCAAGCGCGATAACTCTCAAATCACGTCCGCCATTTTTCCGCGAATACTTATGGCACGACGCTGTAGATTATAGCTATTAACCAAACCACCGTGGTCCCCTTCAAGACCTGTCAATGCAATGATATGATAAATAGCGTTACTGTATAATGTATATGTAGGCCCCTATTGATCACATGTACACACACACATATATATAAATATATAAACCTGAATTCAACGGCAACTGGTATTTTCATCCCACAAAATGAAACTGATGAAAAGTAGAAAGTTAATTTTCAACGCCGTATGTCTCCGGTAAACTCCTACAGACAAACTCTTCGGATGCTTCCCTCTGTTTTAAGTCTCGCAAATTTTAGTTTGTTTACTCACAAAAATAATGAAAAATCAAATGTCTCTCTGAGGCCTCGACGGAAGTAGCGCCGAGTAGTAACGGCAAGCGGTAAGCGGCAAGCGGTATATCTAGTCTTCCCGAAGGGTGACTGGAAATTCCAGAAGCCCCCCGTTTTTTGAAGAATACCCATATAGAAGGGTAGAAGCCCCAATAAAGTGGTAAAAGCCCCATAAAATTGAATGAAATGGGGTACATAAAACCCTAAGGTGATGTTTAAATGAATGATATCGATATCCGTAAATTTTTATAGCCAATTTTACCTCAGAGTCGACAGAAATCGGGCGCCATTACTGTTTACCGTACACCACGCCCGATCTAATTTCGAAGCGAGCTGCTGTTTATCATCGTATTGATAAAGTTAAAATTATTCATTTTAATTTTAATATGTTTGTTATGCAAGATATATATCAAATATTATGTAATAAATATTTTTTTTAATTAAGAACGTTAGCCATTAAGATAATTTAAGATTTTTTTTTTTATTTTTGAGATTTTAGAGAAATTCAATTCAATTCACTTTATTACGTAAGACATACATCTTATTGTATACAATATAAATTTATAACATGTAAACAGTAAAGCATAGCGCAGGTATTTTTTTTAACAGTCAGCATAATAATTATACAATCAGTATCATGATGATGGAGAATGTACAAACCATTTTTTAAAAAATTGTTTATAAGGCAGTATGACATTCATTACGTAAGTTAAAAGCATGGTACAAAAACTTTCCCAAATTACAAAGGTCCTTAACATTATGTACACATAACAACTGTATGAATTTAAACATAGATGGTTTTTCCCAGTAGAATTTTTTAATATATTTTACTCGTAAATCCTTGTATCGTGGACACTTTAAAACAAAATGGAATTCGTCTTCAATTTCAGAACTACAAACTTCACATATTCGGTTTTCGCGCAAGATATTTCTATGGCGTCCACTTTCAATAGCTAAATTATGTGATGACAGTCTTATCTTGCTAATTTGCTTTTTATTCATAATTTAGAGATATGATTATATCCAAAAGCTTCAAAGCAAAAATAATAGTAATAAATAGTAATGATAATTAATTAATAATTACTTATATGTTTCAAAGAGAACAAAAAAATAAATAAATTTCAAAATATGAAAATACTGAATTTATTTTTGAGATTTTAGACAATTTATGAATTTAGAAATATAAAAGTATGAAATTCAAAGGTTCAAAGCAATAATAATAATAATTAAATTTTAAAAATGAAAATAATAATTAATTAAATGTTAAAAGAGAACAAAAAATAAATCAATGTCAAAATATGAAAATACTGAAACCTGGAAAGAAATAGTAAATTAAAAGAATATATCAATTTTCAAATATATAGATATTTTATTTCAAAGTAACCTTTTTATGGAATGCCATATACGACAGCCAACTGCTGAGGGTTCAGAGGGGTGGTCCGGACCTCTCTCTCTAGATCTATGCATGTAAAACATATCTTATTTGTAAAAACAAAGAGATATAAATGTTAGATCTGCGTTTTCTACGTGGAGGGTCCAAGATCAGTTTTAGTTCGTTTAGTTTATACATTAACCCCAATCTAATTAAAATTAGATCTTTGATCCGCTCCAGTTAGTAGGCCCCTGGATTACACTTGTTGGTATACTGGTATTTATAAATTAATTAGATTGACATTAACCCATGACTGTACAAATTTTAAATGCCCCCACCCCACCCCACCCCCAACATATTTTATCATCTCCAAGCATTGGTATTTTATGTAATTTTACATTTCATTGCCAGTTGAATCTGTCGACTAAAAATTTCCATTGCCTCTCTGTTCAAACTAATTTCATCTTCACGCCAAATGTTTTTATTTGAATTCATTAAACCCCTACATCTCTCCAAAATATCACATTCTGAGAATTCCCATATTTCCTTCGTAGTGCGTTATTTATGTCAAAAACAGTAGAATTGTACTTTCCTGGATCCATGGTTCCACAAATCATTTGCCTAAACAGACTTCCAATAAATATTTTCTGAACCGAATCATTTCTTAACAGTTTTTCAGTAATGTTTTGGATTCCTAACACTATATCTGACAGAGAAGATGACTATATATCTTTTTCTCCCACTTGCAGAAACACTTTTAAACCAGTCTTAAACCATTAAAACCCAAAAATGTTTTTAAAATTGTATATTTATTATTTTTTCTAGAGTAGGGTTAGTATCAGGCAGTATTCCTCCCCCGCCAGACGGGTGCAGACCAGTGAATACTGTTTGGTGTTGTGTTAGATTAGAATAGGTTAGGTTAGGAACATATGTTTTTTTTATGTTGCTAATTAAATTATAAATTCCTTTCTATGAAATTTTTTATAATGTTATTCAATTTTATGTCAATTTCTTTCATTTGGCTGTAATATGTTTATACATGAACAAAAGATTGACTAGGAATAATGATAAAGTATCTTTATTAAAATAAGTCTTTTTTAATTTTTTTTAAATTTTCTTTTAATCTTTCGGTCATCTTTCGGTCCTTTGACTGTAATATTTTTCTAGCTGCTTCAAAATTCAAATCATGGCTCTACAATTAAGGAGGCCTCCACGTGGCTAGAGCTGGGAACATAAGGAAACTATGAATATTTTCCAGGTATTACTAGTTTAAAAGGTCTTTATTAATTTATCATTATTAATATTAGTATCAAAATTATCAAATTCATATTTTCCTTATTTTCCTTATGTGTGTGCTAACGTCCTTAAAATGAAAATTTGTATTTAAAGCATATTACCATTTCATATCAACATTATTTTAAAAAAAAGATTATATTAAAAAATCATTTATTTTACAATTTGATAATGAAAGTCAAGAACAATTGAGCATAGTCAAGGTTCAGTGTATATATACACATGCCCTGCCAGAGGGGGGTTGGTCAGACTAGCTGAGAACAGGTGTTTGATCAAAAAGAAGTTTATTGTCAACTTGACCAAGTGTCAACAGCTGTGTATATATTGCATGTACACACACAGGGGTGCCTCTCTATCCCAGTACATAACAACACAGCTAGCTGATGTGTAAATAATATTCTCACCATATTCTCATAATACCCACTTTACAAGTGGTTGCATATGAGTAGTATAAACGGTCTGGATGGCCGGGTCAACTGAGTGCACTTTTTATGCAAATGAGGTCAAAAATGCTGGATTCTGATTGGCTGGGGGGGATAGGCGGGTCAAGGGAGTGCAGATTGGGGGGTCTGGGGGGATAGCTGGGTCAAGGGAGTGCAGATTGGGGGTCTGGGGGATAGCCGGGTCAAGGGAGTGCAGCCCCTGGGGGGATAGCCGGGTCAAGGGAGTGCAGCCCCTGTGGGGGATAGGCGGGTCAAGGGAGTGCAGATTAGGGGGTCTGTGGGGGATAGCCGGGTCAATTCAGTACATATAATCCCCCTAAATACGGGGGGTGTGTTTACACTGTGTTTACATTATACTATATACGCTGCTACTACGATTCACAACGCTGCTACTACGATTTTGGCAGCGACTTTTATACCTGTTGCATCATCTGTAAGGGCCCTGTGCAAAAAATACGATAGACCTACGATTTTTTTTATGCTGACTACACAGGTAAATACTTGGCAGCGATTCAAGTTTGTTTAGGGCCTTGTGCAAAAAATATGCTTACCTATGCATTGTGACGTCATAAACTTGGCAGCGACGTCATGTTAGTCCTTCACAAGCCGCGATGGCTGCTTATTTTGATACAATAACACAGACTTTCACAGCGCTTGAGAATTCATGTAATAACAGTATGGTCCTATGGGTTTCAGTACCAAAACTGATTTTCTACCGTTTTTCTTCCAAGAAAGTTCTGAACAGCTGAATCCTGGATCAGCCTAGATGTTATTTCACTGGATTATTTAATGAATAATACTCTACTGAGTTACCTGGTTACATGGTAAGTTTTAACAAACTTTTCTTTATACATTTTCTATGAAGGTCATCTTTGTATTTATTCATTATTACTGTGTTATATACCTTATGTTTAGAACATTCATACAAACACTGCCATTGTTTACCCTGAAATACACTAGGACACTTAAAGATCTTCAAAATGTTGATAAATCTTTTTTGCATGAGTTATGATCATATTGTCTCACATTCCTTTTATTGGATCAGTATTCTAAATATTCTTATGAGGAGACTCCTAGCATATCTTATAAAATACTGATACATGCTTTTAAAACAACTAAAGTGATATTCTCAGTTGTTATTTCTAATATTTCTATGAATCTTTAATCACAGTGACCAAAAGAAGGATATGGAGATAATCAATCAGATCATATTATGCCAATGAATCTTTTGTCTCAAATCTTTTTTAATGAAATATACAGAATCTTTTGCCTTATTTGTCACTCATATTTTTACATTCTGGTGCAACAGTGGCCCAATGAAAGTGGGAAAAACTCAGTCTGAGCATCTCTGTAAATCTATAAACATGTGTGCCCCCCTTTTTATAAACCTTCATGTATATACATGTATGTATTTTATTTAGTCAGTGATTTCAAACATCAACATGTAAAATATATATTGAGTACTTTAAAAGTGAATATGTATGATTTGTTCACCCTGAATATTCTGACATACTAATGGTGACATCAGTTAAAAGAGTAATTAGTTATGTAAAATTCAGTTTATATGAATGTAAATGAGGTATTTATTCTCAGTTCATGTAAGGTATAATTTGCATGTAACCCAGAGTGTATTTAATATTACTATGATGGGTCATTCTGTGATTGAATTTAAATCAGAAAAAATGTTTACTAAATTTTGGTAAAATACATATGGTATCTTTTACATTTCTGTCCTGTTTGTTTGTCAATTGTTGCTTTACTTCCTTTGTAAAATGAGGTTAATTTGTGTATCACTGAATATTGTATGCTTTTTTTCAGGATCAGCTAAGATGTTGTTTCACTGGATTATTTAATTGGGCATATAATTGGATAATTCTGGTAAGTTTGTCTTTGTTTTGTTTACATTTCCTATGAAGGTCATCTTTGCATTTAACATGATTATATGGTTTAATTTAATTACTGTGTAATTCTTATGTGATCTAATATCTCTAACATTCATATAAGCACAGTCTTATTTTGTCTAAAATATACTAAGGAAACTTCATATTGTTAATAAGTCCTTTTGCATAAATTATGATATAATGTCATAATTCATTATGTCTGTTACCCATGGAATTCAGACTTACTAAATTGTGATCTATAAGGAATGTAATAAAAGAAAAAGTAAGAATCTACAAAAGGTTTATCCTTGTTTTGATTCTAAATATGTGGTATATATGGCATACATATATTTTCATTTTCACTTTTGTTTCTTGGTAATGAGCTTTTCAAAAAATGTAGGACTACATGTTGTATATGCTAATATCTTTTTGTATGCTGTACTGACAGGTATTAAACAAAATTGAATATGCTGTTAAGAGAAAGTCTGTTAGTGTCTAAAAATTACACTGATAATCATTTTGTATTTGTGATATTAATACAGTAACTGTGCTTCTTTTGTTATCTAAAGATAACATGGTGAACTTATGATTTTCATGAACTTTTTGGCACTGTATTTAAACATGCAATGTTTCATGCAGTTCCTTGTCATATTAACAAAATGATTATATTTTCTACAGTCCTCAACCTGGAAGATATGTTTTATTCCTAACCATCTATAATCCATTCTCTATGAAGTTCAGCCTGTCTGCCCAAATTCCTTCGGAAATACATAGTTAGTCAACCAACATAGAAACAATCAAACTTGAAGGTAAAGTTCAATGAGATATCATTTTAATTTATTTAATTCTGTTTTATTTAAATGTTTATATTTTAAAATGGATAAAAAAAAAATGGATAAAAAACATCTGATAATGGAAATCAATATCATAAAGATAGTAAGTTTTTTAGTGTCTAAATAATTAATCTGATAATCATTTTATTTATGATATTAATACAGTAGTTGTGCTTGTTTATTATCTATAGATAATTTAATTCTGTTTGTATTCTTGTCTCTCATTGGTTGATTTCCAAAAAGGAACGCATAACATTTTGTATAATCTGGTTTGGTATGGGGACACACCCCCTTGACAACCAGCTGAATCATTTGTATCCATCAATCCCCTCATTTCCAGTCCTTCGGATTCATGAAAAATTCCAGATTTAATGAATGTACCTTTAACTTCAAACAGTTGCTCGATCTTACCTCATGTAAACAAGCATCATGGCTGCTAGATCTATGTATCAGTTTTTATCTCCCCTTGCTTCCCATCACTTCCGTTACTACGGTTGTATTATTGCGCGGTAAATTTGAACTAATAAAAACAACACAATTTTACATCCCCAGTTGTTTAATTATTTTAAAATTAAATTATAAGGAATGACTCTAATTCTTGGCCAGATTATCGAGTATAATATGGTTTGGGTCAGTTTACGCTTTTTTATAATCCGCTTCGCGGAATTTAAAGCGTAAACTGACCCAAACCATATTATACTCGATAATCTGGCCAAGAATTAGAGTCATTCCTTAAATAACATGATGAACTTTTCTCATCTGGAGTTAATGTTAAAAACAATTTTTTGAGATTAAAAACAAATATTTTCATGATCTTTTTTGGCATTGTACATGTTGTATTTAAACATGCAATGTTTCATGCAGTTCCTTGTCATATTAACAAAATGATTATATTTTCTACAGTCCTCAACCTGGAAGATATGTTTTATTCCTAACCATCTATAATCCATTCTCTATGAAGTTCAGCCTGTCTGCCCAAATTCCTTTGGAAATACATAGTTAGTCAACCAACATAGAAACAATCAAACTTGAAGGTAAAGTTTCAATGAGATATCATTTTAATTTATTTAATTCTGTTTTATTTAAATGTTTATATTTTAAAATGGATAAAAAATGGATAAAAAACATCTGATAATGGAAATCAATATCATAAAGATAGTAAGTTTTTTAGTGTCTAAATAATTAATCTGATAATCATTTTATTTATGATATTAATACAGTAGTTGTGCTTGTTTATTATCTATAGATAACATGATGAACTTTTCTCATCTGGAGTTAATGTTAAAAACAATTTTTTGAGATTAAAAACAAATATTTTCATGATCTTTTTTGGCATTGTACATGTTGTATTTAAACATGCATTGTTTCATGCAGTACTCTGTCATATCAACAAAATGGTAGTTAATTAAATCGGCACTTGGTAAAATCGGCACTTAGTTAAATCGGCACTTGGTAAAATCGGCACTTAGTGAAATCGGCACTTAGTTAAATCGGCACTTAGTTAAATCGGCACTTAAGAAGGTTGGCCTTTAAAGCAGTTGGAACAGTTATAAAAATTGCTATTTTGTATGAAATGTAAACTTTCTTTTCAAAAATACTCAACCAGGTATGTTTAGCAAATCGGGATCGGTATTCAAAATAATGTAATCAACAAATACTCGTGCCAGTGGAGACACACGTTTTTTCCCTTCATGTCTTTACCATTGGATTGTTGCCTAATTAATGGTAACTGTATATTATTTTAGTAATGTTCATAATAAAACATTAAATATACCATAGTACTTATCCCGCATCCGATGTTAAAAAATAAGAACAATAATGAGAATTTCTGGGGAAAAAATCAAGTTTTTAATAGTCAATATATTAATTACTCAAGTCAGGCATCTATTACACAATATTACTTACAAAAATATAGTTCTAATCCTAATCTAGTAAATTGTATTCTAAAGCAAAAATTGCACAAGTATCCAACAAATTTCATCTGAATGAGAATTTTTTTACTGGAGTATCGACACTCAACTTTTGAGTTCATTCGATCCATAAAGGGAAGAAGAGTTATTTATATACTGTTGATCTTGGCAACTTAAAAAATTAACAACTGCAATTATAAATGCTGTATAAAATAAAATATATTTATTCATTCTCAGACTTAAAAATTGTGACAAGGGTTTTTCACTGGACAGGAGGTCCATAGATGGCTGCACACTCTTTGAGCAATCGACTAGCACTGATCTCTCTTTCACAGTACTTGTTCCAAAATTTGAAAACTTTCCCCTGGACATGTCTGGATTGTTTTCTCTGGTAACGTTGCAGCTTTCCCTCAGTCACCAGCCTCAGTTGCAGGGGAATGTCCTTGGACTCTCTGTAGAGTTCTTGAATAAGGCTGTAAAAGGGCACTGGTCCTCTCACTGCCACGGCACTATTAAGGCGGTTATGCCAACCTTCTACATCATTGTTTGTCCTGATAGCTGTCATGAATATGCTCCAGGAGTCAATCTTGAATACCGTGCTGGTGATCCAAGTCCTGTAGACATAGTCCATGACAGGTACCAGGGCTCTTGGAGCTCGCGCATCCAGTTGATGGAAGGTGTCCTCAATGTGTTCTGGTGGAAGGAATGGCAATGCCAGAACTTGTGGCACAAAATGGTACACATCGTTCCTCTCATTGTAGGCTCTCTGAAAGGTGTACGTAAACATTCAGTTAACATTAATCATAATGTAATACATAAATCCAAATTGCCATGCAAAAGAATTATTCATAGATCTAATCAGTGTCATAATTATTATTATTTAATAGTTAAGCTTTCCTATTTTTTTTCTTTGTTTACGAAAAATTGTAGAGATTCTAATCATCATTTGAGAAATAGACTTGAAAATAACTTGGATTAGCTTTATCTACTTATTTTATGTACCTGTAGACCATGTTCCTGGACTTTCCTGAAGACAGCCTGTGACCAATGAAAGGCACAGCCTTGAATGGCATGATGGGGGAAGCGTTCTCTCAGTGCTTGCCATAAACCAGCCTCAAAATCTGCCACGAAACCTCTCAAAGAAATATGCTCTGGCAGTTGATAGTCAATGAACCTCAGTACCTGATTGAAATAATGTATGAAACTACAATTACTACATTTAATACTTAACTAATGATTTTGAATAATCATATTTAACAATATGTATACATTTATATTTTTTTACATGTACTTTTAAATAAATGACTTACTTGGTAATAATCTTCTTTTTTCCTTCCAGACATGATGCAGAAAACAAGGGGTATTTGTTTCATGTGGTCACCAGATTTAACAAAAGCATGAATTGAAAACAACTGCTTCCAGGGGTTGTTAACCACACGAAATGTGCCGTCCATGTACCATGTCTTTGCCTTGCCTAACAACTGCAACTGTCTCTCAGTGTAAAAAATGATATGGCGATTGCCATCTACCCAGATACTGCGCTGCAGAAACCCTGGAGTTTTTGTTGAGAGGAAATTCAAAT
This sequence comes from Saccostrea cuccullata, assembly GCF_032062105.1. NCBI lineage: Eukaryota > Metazoa > Mollusca > Bivalvia > Ostreida > Ostreidae > Saccostrea > Saccostrea cuccullata. Next base: position 31,140 of record NW_026937310.1, on the reverse strand, counting down.
CTAACTTTAAACATAATAATAAATCATAAGTTAGTATAAATTTGTAAGTTTCATACAACAATTTTCATTATATACCTCTCAATGTGCTTCAAGGTTTTTTGAAATTCTTGGAAAAGTCTAATTAAAAGTAGAAATTTTTACCCCGTAAATGAATTTTAAATGAATTTTAAAATTACATATATCAAGAAATTGATGTTCATTTTAATCTAACCATAGATATCAATGTTTATTTACATGATATGAAAAAAGAAGTGATTGATGGAGCTTTGCAATGACAGGAGAATCATTTTAAACTTTGCATGGTAAAACGATAGACATAAATAAAAGAAATTAAGGTCATACGCAAGGTACTTTACCTACTGATAATTTTTCAAGATATATTAGATACATTTAAACTTATAATATCATTACATGTTCTTAGATAAAAAGTCAGCATGCGTTACCAGGGGTTTTGAAAAGCTATCAAATTTGGAAAATTTTTGCATTATTCAAAGAAAAATTTACAAAAATTACGAAACATAAATTCCAGAAATTTTTCCATCAAAATTTGTTTTAGGAGAGGTGTACAAATCCACATATATACATTAAAAGTATTGCACACAGGTCTTTCATAAAGTGGAACTCTTCTATTCCAGGGAAGAACCCAATAAAATTCAAACTACGTTGTGTATGACCTTAAAATACATTATATGTATAAAAATTGTGGAATTTCTTCAAAAGCCTGGATACCTATTATTTTTATTTTTAAAATGCGTTAATTGATCAAATTTGAATTGGAAAATGCATAGCAGGTGTTTTTAATCACAATTCCTGAAAATATATTTGAGATTTACTACTTTTCTCTATATAATATGATTAATTTGATTGATGAAGTTTGAAGAATTATTATGGGTAAAAACATGTTACTTTGAAAATTCAGAGACATTTTTGTGAGCATTTTCAATTAGTCAATGCTTGATTTTCGGAACCTGAGGATCGGGGTACCTTAAAAAGGTTTTCAAATATTATATATAGAGAAAAAATAAAATTATCTTCACTTTTAGCACAAATCTGTACACTATTGTACCAGTGACCTGGTTTTAAGAAAATAAAGAGATGGAATTAACAACTCAAGCACAATAAATAAATATATAAACAGCAGTAAGCTTCATATAAATCTACATGAGGTCGCATAATTAGGTTGTAAAAATTTATATCATGGAGATGCAACACACCTGGTATATGACCATAGATGATTATTACTTAATACAGAAAATTGAAATTAGTTGGGAAAAAATATCTGGCAATTGAAATATTACCGTTATGTATGGTTTATTACAAAAAATTCAGATTTAAGTTATTAAAAATGTCGAACGGCGCAATAATCATAATCTCAATTTTCTTTGTACTTGTAAAATTTATCCTTAAGTCTCCTGATAATCATTATACATTATAAATATATATATATATATATATATATATATATAAGAGTTCAATTCTAATTATAAATAAATTAAATCTGTACCAACAACAATTATGAATATTACGGACTTGTTCAGGAAAGGACTCTCATACATGTATTTTGAAAACTGAAATATAACGAAGCTGTAAACAAAACGAATCTCTAAATAAAACTGTGGTAATTGCCTATTGTCTTGTCCATTCTTTTCTTTCTTTTTATTTTTTACGTGAATTAAATATTTTTTCATCGAAGTTTTTTTTTCATTTTTCACCCGTAATTTTTAGTTTTCTACGTATATTTGGTTAATAAAATAAATGTAGATCTATTTCATTTTGAACCATTGTTTGAACTAGTTTCCTCCATAAATTTTGAATTTTTTAATTAAAATTTGGATTATGATAATTGTCATCACAAATTTTCGTGGGGGACAATAGAGCAAATTAATCTGTGCATTTTAATGTTAGACCACATCGTAAATGTGTTTTATAAAAATTATTTTTACATACCTGTCATTGTTGATATATTCTTGGCGATGTAGAAACAAGTGATATGTTGAATTTAAAACCATCAAATATACCCTCCTCATTTTCTGACACCTCACCCTATACCTTGTGTACTGGTAAAAGTGACACCTGAACTTGCTTGTTGCTGGAATTTCTTCATCCTCCTCAGTCTTCATACTGTGACACCTATCCCTATATCTCGTGTACTAGGGATACACAAGTTTACCGTCGTACGTAGCCCCTTTGACAATTTTATTACTTTGACAATTACGCGAATGTCAATTACTTAATTTATTAATATTTTATTGATAAGTTTCTATGTAAACAATTTTATTCTATTCATCACAATTGTCACAAAAACGAAATAATTGGCAATTATGCATCAAATGTAAAATAAATAATAATAAGTGCCGAATTCACCAGATTCTGATGCCGAATTTACCAGGTGCCGAATTCACTAGGTGCCGATTTGACTTTTTTATCAAGTGCCGATTTTACCAGGTGCCGATTTAACTTGTACCCGTCTTCCCGAAGCCCGACGGTCAGGGATTTTGATTTTTGGCGATTTCTCTTTTCAAGGTGCACAGAAACTATTCAAACTTTTCAGGCACATTTTCTAGGTTTAAATGAATTCATTAATACGTAAAAACTTTGACAAATTTGTGTGTTTATTACTAAATCAGATGTACCTCGCACATAACCTCGGACGTCAACGGTGATCTTCCATCTTGCTGATTCAGTCATGTGATCTTATTTGAATTTCATTCAAATATTATACTTTTTAAATCCCAGTTACTTTGATGCACGCCCAACACTGTGTTCTTACTTTCAAAGAATACTAACATTTGGTTATAATTAACACGAGGAATTACACAAATAAAGAAACCTTTACTAAGAACTTTAGGCAGAGCGAAATATGAAATGAGTGACAAGGCACTTTCCGGCGGAGAAATGTAGCGATCTGATGCGTATTCCTCCACCTATCACATCCGAGGTTTGAATGGAGCGTAGCGGAGTCAGCCGAGGATTGCCGATTGCCTGCCAGGGGTAAACAAGAAACATATATTGACGCAAGCGTCAAAAATCGGCCGCAAACCAATTAATTGTTCCTTTAATTTTATGAAGCAACTAAAGACTGAAATGGTGATCTGTTTTTAAAATATCTTATATTTATCTGTTAATATATATCCTCGTGACATTAAACGCTTGTGCACGACATTGCATGATTTTCTTAATTATATAATTCATGTTCAGTATTACATGTATATATAAGCAAAGTACCCCTGGTCCTCTGAGTCAACAAACCGTGGGCCTGTATAATTAAGAGGCATTTACATTAAAAGTTTAAAACTAAAGTTTAATGTAATCTACAACTAGATATGCAGTGTAGTTTTAATTTAATAAAAACGCAACAAATATAAGGGGCTCCTTGCTCTCTCTTAGAGGAAAAAACTAAACTCCCTCTAGATCCGCCACTACATTTCTTCTCTTTCAGTTTCTTTGAGTTGTAGCGGGAAAATTCTTGGCACATTGTAAATCGCGCATTATCCTCGTCTGCTATGGCCAAATCTTGTAATATTCTGTAGCTCGCTAGGTCTTTTGATGAATTAACATTAAACCATATTTTTGAAAATTTTTATATATGTACACGTGAACACGTCATTTTAAAATAAATACATACGACAAATCCTGTTTAAATAGAGAAAGTAAAATTGTGCAATATACATTATACATAATATACATAAATATACATAACGCGGTCTTTGCTTTAGACTATGCCCAACACATGTCCTAATTTTCTCCGCACCTCAAACATGTTAGACTGGTGCCCTGACATTGGTTAACGGGCGCAAGCGCCCTAAAAAACCTAGCGGCAGCGACTGGAATCAAGGGCAGAGAACCAGTGCTACCTGTCTAAGTTTCTCAAGCAGGATTGGATGAAATATTTACCTCATTCTCTAAAAAAAAATTAATTTTATGTTTATTGTGCATTCTTGTTAAACATTTAGACACTCTTTTTAATATATTATTATATTAATGTTAGATATTTTTATTTAGATTGTTTTAATTCCGCAGAAACGCACAGCGACTTCAAACTTTCATATCATACCGTACAAGAAACATATATTGACGCGAGCGTCAAAAATCGGCCGCAAACCAGTTAATTGTTCCTTTTATGAAGCAACTAAAGACTGAAATGGTGATCTGTTTTTAAAATATCTTATATTTATATGTTAATATATATCCTCGTGACATGAAACGCTTGTGCACGACATTGCATGATTTTCTTAATTACATGTATAATGCTAGTTCAGAATTACATGTATATGCAAAGTACCCTTGGTCCTCTGCGTCAACAAACCGTGGGCCTGTATAATTAAGAGGCATTTACATTAAAAGTTTAAAACTAAAGTTTAATGTAATCTACAACTACATATGAAATGTAGTTTTAATTTTATAAAAACGCAGCAAATATGTGGGGCTCCTTGCTCTCTCTTACAGGAAAAAAACTAAACTCCTATCATGTTGTAAATTTTGAATTTACTAGGGGGAGGTAAATGCAAAATTTACAGCATGATAACGTAAATTTTGCATTTACGACCCCCTAGTAATTCAAAATTTACAACATGATACTCCCTCTAGATCCGCCAATACATTTCTACTCTTTCAGGAAAATTCTTGGCACATTGTAAAACGCGCAAATTTTGTAATATTCTGTAGCCTGCTAGGTCTTTTGATGAACTAACATTTAACCATATTTTTTGAAAATGTTAATATATGTACGTGTGTACACGTCATTTTAAAATAAATACGTTCAACAAATCCTGTTTAAATAGAGAAAGTAAACTTGTGCAATGTACATAACGCGGTCTGTGCTTTAGACTATGCCCAACACATGTCCTAATTTTCTCCGCACATCAAACATGTCAAAGTTTCTCAATCAGGATTGGATGAAATATTTACCTTATTCTTTATAAAAAAAAATAATTTTGTGTTTATTGTGAGTTCATGTTAAACATTTAGATAGACTGGTACCCTGACATTGGTTAACGGGCGCAAGCGCCCTAGCGGCAGCGACTGGAATCAAGGGCAGAGAACCAGTGCTAACATTTAGACGCTCTTTTTAATATATACTATTATATTAATGTTAAATATTTTTTATCTAAATTGTTTGAACTCCGCAGAAACGCACAGCGACTTCAAACTTTCATATCATATAACCGACCGCCTCCTGGCGGCCGGTAATAACCGACCGCCTCCTGGCGGCCGGTAATAATCTAGTACTCTATTATAAATGTGAAAACTAAACACGTACGGATACTGATGTTTTCGTAGAATCGTGATTAAAAACAAAAAAATGAAGGATTTTTATTTTAATCAAAGGAAAACCTCATTTACGTGCCAAATAATTGGTATACACAAAAACACCATATATTTTCTTTCTTTTCCTTTGCCATATCATGTTCACAGGCTCTTCGACGTTCACATGGTTCTATCTCGGAGTCCCCCTTTTTTATTTACTTATTTCTTTTCTTCTAAATTTGAATTAACTTTTTGATGATTGATTTTAAATTTACTCTAAATTCTACTTATCGTAGGAAAACCCACAGGTGCTTGAGGACAGGAACCCCCCCCCCCCCTTCGATATAGACCCCTGGGCTTTTTCGATTTTTTTTCTCATAAAAAATCTATCATTGCCATATTTGTGATAAGTTCTATACCAGCAAATCGAAAAATTACCTAAAACAAGTGTTCTGTTAAATCTACCCTACATTCTCTATATAAAAATCAACAAGGTTGCCAACTCCGTAAAAAGCTTAATGAACGGAAGTAATGAGGAGAGGACTAATTCCCGATGTTCCCCATATACCCAAATATGCGTGTAAAATATCAACAATGGATATATTCTTGTGTTTTTGTACGAATTCTTCATAACAATTCTATTTTCAAACGTTTTGTAGATTTACACAAATATTTAAGGAAAAGAAGATATTTTGATAAATTGCATTTTTAAAAGGGCATAACTCTCGCATGCAAATCAGGTATTTGAATAATAATTAGAGACATTTCATTTGCAAAGTGGGTTAGAACTCTATTCTCCCAATACATTTGAAAGACATTTTTTAAAGTGTATATCAACCAAATTTCTTCAAATGTTTACTTCAAAACAGTGTCTCAGACTTTCTGCAGAACTGTGTATTTTGGTAAAAAGTCGTCTCCTCGTCACTTCCGTTCACTAAGCAAAAACGCTAACTGTAGCCTGACCTCCTTTCGAAAACTTGGTCATAACGACTGTTAAAGTGCCTTAACCTTCATGAGAGTTGGTGGTTAATGAAAAGAATATTCAATCTACAATATGAGTTTTTGATTTTAGGGCTTTGTTTAGATTTATGAGACGATTCAACCAAAATTCTCGGCAGTGCCTCTCGGTTTGCAGACGAAGTTGGCAACCTTGTTAATTTATATATAGAGAGGGTAGATATTTTTATAAAATGTAAGTTTAAGCAAATTTTCTGAATTGATAGGATAGATTATATCACAAATATGTCATCCATATATAATTTATGTGAAAAAAGTCTAACAGGCCCGGGGGTCTGTATTGAGGGGAGGGGGGGGGGGGGGGGGGTTTCCTGTCCTCAAGCACCTGTGGGAAAACCTACAAAATGACAAAAACATGATCAGATTAATTACCAGTAATTATTTTAAGGACCATGGTTTGTCTCCAATTACAACTTAATTCGAATTAAATTTTGACGCATGCGTAAGGCCAGAATTAAGTCACAGGACACGTGTTGGTGGTTATATATGGGTTTTTAAATTTGTGCTATATATGGTTCAAAAATTGAGGAAAAATATGTTAATCACTAAAATCAATGAATACCTACAGCCTCTACATGATCACCGTGTACAGGGGCACATGTGGGGTTTCGGTTAAGTAGATATGGGGTTTCAACTCCGGTGATTTTTTGCATTTGGAAAATATATTTGTAAAAATCCTTTGCTAATGAATTCTTTGGGGCCAAATGACATGCGCACGGGTTGTAATATTAACTTCCAATTTAGTGCAATAGGCTGGTTGAAAGCATTACGGAATGTGCAAACACTTCTGGACAGTTCAGTCGACTGGGAAAAGTTGTGGTGTCGCTGATATACTTTGCTCTATAATTTTCAAAAGCGGATCTTTAAAGCTCATTTTAAGGATGATTAGATAAAGATTGATATAAAAACAATCCATGAAAACTTTTCTCACCTTTAACAGTCTCTATTTCTGTAAGAAATACAAACTTTTGTGGCCAAATTCTACTGTGCCTAACGGGGCTGTAGAAGAAAAATTTTAATTCGCATAAGTTTACTTCGCATTAGCTGTCGTGTGAACGCAATTTATGCCCTGTTCACACGGAGAGTTTAATTCGAATTAAACGAAAAGTTACTGCGAATTAGCTTCGCTTAGCGTTCACACGGAGAATTTAATGCGAATTAGTTTAATTCGAATTAGTTTACTGCGCATTAAATTACTTTGCATTAGCTCCGTGTGAACGCTAAGCGAAGCTAATTCGAATTAAATTTTGAGGCATGCGTAATGGCAAAATTAGGTCAAATGCCACATGTCCGTGGTCAAATTGAAGTATTTTTGCTATTTTTGAGTGAAAAACTAAGGAAAATTGTGTTAATCACTAAAATGTGTGTACAGACACTGTAACATTATGTCAAATGCATCTGCTCCTGCATAAGGTGACGTGATTTGCAAATGACGTCATAATAGCCTTACTGACGCCGGGCCGTAGAAGTAGAATTTTAATTAAGAAATAAATAACAAGTTTATAAACTTCAATGGGAATTGAAGTGGGTCGGTCACGTGATCAAATCCTGTGAAGGCCGAAGGCCTTCTCAGAAGATTTGATCACGTACCGACCCACTTCAACTCCCATTGAAGTTTATAAACTTGTTATTTATTACTTATATATACATTTGAGACAGACGATTGAATATTTTCGGATTAAGTTATTGCACTAACCGTCCGTCGTAGATTTTGAAAAATGACGCAAGGTGTAAATCGGCTTGAATGGCGGTTACGCTTCGAATATTCACCAGGCTAAGGATTTTATTTCTTAGGGAATATTGTGTGAAAGGCTACTTCTGATCGGTAATAGTGAACAAATTGTTATCTGAGAATATTTTTATTCGTGAAAACTGATAATCAATGCTGAAACACAAGCAACACGTCCGATTCGAAGATCGCTGATAAAAAGTTGGAGGAATTTTGGTCGCCAGAAAGGGATGGATGGATCCGATGGATGGAAACACTTGACCGAGCCTGTTAATTTGCAATCAGCTGGATTTGATCAAAAGCATTCAATCTACGATTTCAATGAATAAAGGCATATTTATGATGAAAACACGGAGACACTGGCGACAGCTTATTGCTACGACAACTCCGAAGTGTTTGTCAGAGCTCTGTTTGTGGCGTGTTTGCAATGCTTTGATATTTTCCAACAGATTTACACATTTATCGTGAGTAGAATTTAATGAAAATATTATAGTTTTTCATGGAATTTTAACCAAAGGTCTACTTACAAAATTAGGATAAACGTTAGAGACTGTGCAGCTGACAAAAGTGTCATAAAAGTTGTAAACAAACGCTAGTTTTAATGTGTACATATTCTCAATGTACACTGGTTAAATCGATAGCCTAAAAATGTATGAAATACTCGTTTACATTGTAAATAAAATAATAATTATTTTACTTGCTTATTTTGTTCATTTCTATACATGAAAAGCAAGTAGAGCAAGTCATTTTGTACAGGAAGAGATCATTGCGCCGTGTGATTAGGTCACGTATTGACCTCTGACCTCGGACAAACGTCATACAGAATTGAAGATATTTGTTCTCTGTATGTTTATATAATGGAGAGATACCACAAATGTATATATTTCGCATTAGTTTACTTCGCATTAGCTGTCGTGTGAACGCAATTTAATTCGCATTAGTTTGATTCGTATTAGTTTACTTCGCATTAATTTACTGCAAATAAACTCGTCGTGTGAACAGGGCATTAATTCGCATTAATTTAATTCGCATTAGTTTAATTAGCATTAATTTACTACGAATTAATGCCCTGTTAACACGACGAGTTTAATTCGCTGTAAATTAATGCGATGTAAACTAATGCGAATCAAATTAATGCGAATTAAATTGCGTTCACACGACAGCTAATGCGAAGTAAACTAATGCGAATTAAATTTTTTCTTCTACAGTCAGGCGTCAGTAAGTCTATTATGACGTCATTTGTAAATCACGTCATGTATGCAGAGCCATCCTTTGATACATCATGTAGTGGCTACAGGTTTTCATTTATTTTAGTGATTAACATACTTTCCCTCAATTTTTGAACCAAATATAGCACAAATACCTATATATAACCACCAACACGTGTCCTGTGACTTAATTCTGGCCTTACGCATGCGTCAAAATTTAATTCGAATTAGCTTCGCTTAGCGTTCACACGGAGCTAATGCGAAGTAATTTAATGCGCAGTAAATTAATTCGAATTAAACTAATTCGCATTAAATTTTCCGTGTGAAAGCTAAGCAAAGTTAATTCACAGTAAACTTACGTTTAATTCAAATAAAACTCTTTGTGTGAACAGGGCATTAACTCGTCGTGTGAACAGGGCATTATATTGCACTGCACTACAATGTAATATAACATTTTTGAAGAAGTTTTCCCATTATATCACAAATATAATATTTTTATCCATATGCCCTGAAAAACTGCCGAATCACGCCGGATACAGTTATGTTCCACCGGAAACAGTTATGTTGCCCTCCCGAACACAGTTATGTTCCTTCACGTGCAAACATTCTGCATATTAATTACGTCGGGTTCGAAATTCACAGAGGCAGTTGCTAAGCAAACGTATACCATATATTACATGTCTTAATTCTCGGACGGCAATACCAGAATATTTGCCCCTCGGTGACAGGAAAGCCCTGGGGTGTTATGTCGCCCGATGCCTGCGGCATCAGGCGACATAACACTCCAGGGCTTAATTTCCTGTCACCTTGGGGCAAATATTCTTGTATGCTGCCCTCGAAGCCATGTTATATTATACATATATCACATGGCTTCGAGGGTGACATATCAGAATATTTGCCCCGAGGTGACAGGAAAGCCCTGGAGCGTTATGTCACCCGATGCCGAAGGCAGAGGGTGATATAACACTCCAGGGCTTTCCTGACACCAAGGGGCAAATATTCTGGTATAGTCGCCCGAGAAGCCATGTGGTATATGTTATATGACATTTTTAAAATTAAAAGAAAATTTAAAATCATTCAAAATCGTTAAAATGTACACAAATAATCCAAAAATGCCTTCTTGACGTTAAGAAATTATACGCTGTGTTGTTTATTTTTGCTTAGCAACCGACGTCATAAAATCTCGAACCCGAACTTAAATGCACAACGTAAAAACACGTGAACTGATCAAAAGGATGACATAACTGTTTCCGTCGGGGTTGACATAACTGTTTCCGGCGTGACATAACTGTTTCCGGTGTGACTCAGCATTTTTCAGGGTTTATACTATAGCGAAACTTATTACATTTGTGATATAATAAGAAAACTTATTCAAAAATGTTATATATGTATAATGTCAATCAAAAATTCATAAGTCCAATTTTGTTTTACATGATTTTTTTTTTTATTGAGGATAAAGTTAATTTAATTTAATTTAATCGATATTTTATTATGTTAGATTACATAATTGGATTGGACATCAGGCATAGCCTATATAAGTCCTCTCCAAGGTCAAGGTTACAAATGTTAAGAATATTGACAATGATTTACAATGATGGAATAATACTTATTAAGTTACATGTTATTTTCTTTTGTTAACTATACATGGGAAACCAAAGCGAAAAAAAATAGATTAAAGCCATATATGGCGTAACTGATCAAAAAAATATATTTTTGAAAAATACAAAATTAAGTAAAGAAATATAGTTATTACATTTAAATTAAAGCTTTTCATACAATTCTGAACACGGAGAACGCCTCATTTCATCTAATAATACGATTTTATCTTCTCTGTAATGTGTTATTTAAATTTTTTGTATTTTCTTCCGAGTCGGAAAAAATTCCGAGAATCCAATTTAAATTGTGATATCTTTATAACGCAATTGACGTAGATTTTGTAATTTACGGAAAAGTTCTATCTTAACATAAAGTAATGTCACAAATAATAAGTTTTTATAATTTTAGTCTAACAATTTTCATTGCATATACGCCATATATGGCTTTAAATTATACAGAAGAATTATTACTAAGTTTGTATACTCCCTATGAAATATAATGATAAGGAAATAAAAAAGTGCAAACAAACAGCAAACAGAATAAGTAAATAAATAAAGTGCAAAGGATAAATATACAAAGAAAAATACAAAATTGAAGAAAAAGTAACATGTATAAGAGACAAATAAATTTTAATCAAGCAGCAACACTGAGTAAGGAAAAATAAGATAAAAAAAGAAAGAAAAAAAAACAAAAACAAAAAAATAAAAACACAAAAAACAATAACAAAGTGCAAAGACAAATATCCAAAGGAAAATTACAACATATACATGGAACATGGAAATGCTGAGACGTAAATTAAATGTAATTATAAGAAATTTTGGAATTTATTTTTTACTTAATTATGAAATACCACAAAATCTCTTTGAAGACTTGATGTATACAGTTGGACTGCTTCAAAAATTGAACAGTTAATTTTATAAGGTAATTGCCTATCACCAAATAGAAAAGTATTCAAAATTTGATCAGGAGACATACTTTCTAATTCTATTACATTCTGAAGACGTTCAAAAAGTATCATTCTTTGATTATTATATGAGGATAAAGTTGAAACAAAATCTCTTTAATTTTTATTTTTCTTTTTTAAAAAGTTAGGAACTCTTTCATATGATTCTGATTTAACAATCCAGTAATTATGACAAAAGACATGTTGACAGAGTTACGTATTGATTTTTTTCCTTTTTGAAATCAAATGACCAGTTAGCGTTTACGTAAAATATACTGCATGCGCAGTCTTCTGCAAAACAATGCTACCCATTGTAGTGCCTGGCAAATTATCCAATCAAAATAAAGTTAGTTGCTTTTTTGTAATTGAATTAAAAATCTGATTCTTTAAATTAGTGTTTTGAAAAAAAAAAGTTTTAGGGAAAAGACAGACTGCATGAAATATTTTATTTATTTTTTAATTGATATATGACTGCATGTATTCTTTCATACAAATTTCAATTAACAGTCTCCAGCACTTAATTATGTCGGGGGACTCTTTCGACAAAGTTGTACGTATTGATAATTTTTTATCGAACGACTAGTTAATGGACAAGCGAAAAATATTCTGAGGAAATCAACACTCCTCTTTGACTGGTGAGTAATTCTTTTTTCACCTGCAAGCATATTAATGCTTCGTATCTTTATAATTTACCTATACTTATATTGCACTGCACTACAATGTAATGTCAATCAAAAATTCATAAGTCCAATTTTGTTTTACATGATTTTTTTTTTATTGAAGATAAAGTTGAAACAAAATCTCTTTAATTTTAATTTTTCTTTTTTAAAAAGTTAGGGACAGACTGGATGATCTTAAATAAAAAAAAAAAATCAGTGCTGCAATGCATCCCATGGTAATTGCTTGACGTCTACTGTCTACTTAAAACATATTTGGTCTATCTTTTTTATGTTAAACATTGAAATAAATGGGAATTTTCCTGTCTGACTGAGGAATGAACATCTTGAGACTCGATCAAACAAAGCGCCCATTGTTGAACAATCAAGAGAGCTTTCAGTACTACATGCTTAGCCATCTAGCAGTACTTGTTTTGTGAGAGAAACTCACATTACGTGTACATGCAAGACCATACTTAACATGTGTGAGTGACTCTCTTGTCTTATATAGTATACAAGCTTGTTATCCGTTAATATTGCCTAAACATTTGCATAATCATTTTGTCTACGTTGTTCAAAGGGGCATAATTTGATTATCGAACTTCGTAAGAAACTGACAGTATGCAAATTTTGCAACAAACTTTCAGCCGCAAGAGGAAATTGTATATAAAGGGTAACTTTGGAGGGTGGATGGTGGGGAATGTTTCTAAAGGGCATTAACTAATTGTGCTTGTTAAAATACAAGTATAACCTACTGCACCATTACTGCACTCTACTGTAACACAGTGCAACACATTGTAGTGCCTAGCAAATCATCCAATCAAAATAAACTTAGTCAGTTTGTTGTAATTGAACTAAAAATATGATTAAACACTTTTTTTTTCTTTAAATAGTGTTTTGAAAAAAAAAAGAAAGAAAGAAACAGACTGAATAAACTATTTTATTCACATTCTACTAATATATGACTGTTCTCTTTCATATAAATCTCAATTAACAATCCAGTAATTACATCAAAAGAATTGTGTCGGAGGACTTTTTCGACAAATTTACGCATTGATAATATTTTATCGAAGCACTAGTTTGGATATGCGCATTACATCCTGAAGAAATGATCAATCCTCTTTGACTGATAAGGGTTTTATTTTATTTGTGAGAGAATAAATATATCTTTTCTTTATGAGAATTTGACGACACTTTATTGCGATGCATTTACACTGCAAACTTTAGTTTTTCTTAATTTTGTGTTTTGAAATAAAAGTTGAATGGATTCTATTTAATTCAAGTTAAATTAATAAAAATCTGGATGGATTTCAATTAAATCCAATTTACTTAATATAAAATTGTTCTCTTTCATATGATTCTGATTTAACAATCCAGTAATTATGACAAAAGACATGTTGACAGAGTTACGTATTGATTTTTTTCGTTTTTGAAATCAAATGACCAGTTAGCGTTCACGTAAAATATACTGCATGCGCACTCCTCTGCAAAACAATGCTACCCATTGTAGTGCCTGGCAAATTATCCAATCAAAATAAAGTTAGTTGCTTTTTTGTAATTGAATTAAAAATCTGATTCTTTAAATTAGTGTTTTGAAAAAAAAAAGTTTTATGGAAAAGACAGACTGCATGAAATATTTTATTTATTTTTTAACTGATATATGACTGCATGTATTCTTTCATGCAAATTTCAATTAACAGTCTCCAGCACTTAATTATGTCGGGGGGACTCTTTCGACAAAGTTGTACGTATTGATAATTTTTTATCGAACGACTAGTTAATGGACAAGCGAAAAATATTCTGAGGAAATCAACACTCCTCTTTGACTGGTGAGTAATTCTTTTTTCACCTGCAAGCATATTAATGCTTCGTATCTTTATAATTTACCTATACTTATATTGCACTGCACTACAATGTAATGTCAATCAAAAATACATTAGTCCAATTTTGTTTTACATGATTTTTTTTTTATTGAAGATAAAGTTGAAACAAAATCTCTTTAATTTTAATTTTTCTTTTTTAAAAAGTTAGGGACAGACTGGATGATCTTAAATAAAAAAAAAAATCAGTGCTGCAATGCATCCCATGGTAATTGCTTGACGTCTACTGTCTACTTAAAACATATTTGGTCTATCTTTTTTATGTTAAACATTGAAATAAATAGGAATTTTCCTGTCTGACTGAGGAATGAACATCTTGAGACTCGATCAAACAAAGCGCCCATTGTTGAACAATCAAGAGAGCTTTCAGTACTACATGCTTAGCCATCTAGCAGTACTTGTTTTGTGAGAGAAACTCACATTACGTGTACATGCAAGACCATACTTAACATGTGTGAGTGACTCTCTTGTCTTATATAGTATACAAGCTTGCTATCCGTTAATATTGCCTAAACATTTGCATAATCATTTTGTCTACGTTGTTCAAAGGGGCATAATTTGATTATCGAACTTTATAAGAAACTGACAGTATGCAAATTTTGCAACAAACTTTCAGCCGCAAGAGGAAATTGTATATAAAGGGTGACTTTGGAGGGTGGATGGTGGGGAATGTTCCTAAAGGGCATTAACTAATTGTGCTTGTTAAAATACAAGTATAACCTACTGCACCATTACTGCACTCTACTGCAACACAGTGCAACACATTGTAGTGCCTAGCAAATCATCCAATCAAAATAAACTTAGTCAGTTTGTTGTAATTGAACTAAAAATATGATTAAACACTTTTTATTTTCTTTAAGAACCCTCTCTACACTGCACACTAAAGAGTTCTGATTCTATGGTATTTTTTTGCAGTTAGAGTGATCTGCCTTTAGATCTAAATTCTTAAAATTAGAAATTCACAGTTTATTACACAATTTGTAATCAATTCAGGTATTCTTAACATTTTAAAAGGCCAAGATAAATTAATTGAACATGTTATTTACATGTATTTTCTCTACTGAAGTAAACAACAGTGATTTATATTCACTGATACTGTGTTGTGTTTGATTATTTTTCCTGGGGGTAAATGCCACGCAACATATGTTGAAAATCATATAAATAAGCTCAATACTAACACCTTTATAGAATATATTTTCCTCAATATTCAAAAAACATTTTGTACTGGTGTAGAGAGGGTCCTTAAATAGTGTTTTGAAAAAAAAAAAAAAGAAACAGACTGAATGAACTTTTTTATTCACATTCTACTAATATATGACTGTTCTCTTTCATATAAATCTCAATTAACAATCCAGTAATTACATCAAAAGAATTGTGTCGGAGGACTTTTTCGACAAAGTTACGCATTGATAATATTTTATCGAAGCACTAGTTTGGATATGCGCATTACATCCTGAAGAAATGATCAATCCTCTTTGACTGATAAGGGTTTTATTTTATTTGTGAGAGAATAAATATATCTTTTCTTTATGAGAATTTGATGACACTTTATTGCGATGCATTTACACTGCAAACTTTAGTTTTTCTTAATTTTGTGTTTTGAAATAAAAGTTGAATGGATTCTATTTAATTCAAGTTAAATTAATAAAAATCTGGATGGATTTCAATTAAATCCAATTTACTTAATATAAAATTGTTCTCTTTCATATGATTCTGATTTAACAATCCAGTAATTATGACAAAAGACATGTTGACAGAGTTACGTATTGATTTTTTTCCTTTTTGAAATCAAATGACCAGTTAGCGTTTACGTAAAATATACTGCATGCGCAGTCTTCTGCAAAACAATGCTACCCATTGTAGTGCCTGGCAAATTATCCAATCAAAATAAAGTTAGTTGCTTTTTTGTAATTGAATTAAAAATCTGATTCTTTAAATTAGTGTTTTGAAAAAAAAAAGTTTTAGGGAAAAGACAGACTGCATGAAATATTTTATTTATTTTTTAATTGATATATGACTGCATGTATTCTTTCATACAAATTTCAATTAACAGTCTCCAGCACTTAATCATGTAGGGGGACTCTTTCGACAAAGTTGTACGTATTGATAATTTTTTATCGAACGACTAGTTAATGGACAAGCGAAAAATATTCTGAGGAAATCAACACTCCTCTTTGACTGGTGAGTAATTCTTTTTTCACCTGCAAGCATATTAATGCTTCGTATCTTTATAATTTACCTATACTTATATTGCACTGCACTACAATGTAATGTCAATCAAAAATTCATAAGTCCAATTTTGTTTTACATGATTTTTTTTTATTGAAGATAAAGTTGAAACAAAATCTCTTTAATTTTAATTTTTCTTTTTTAAAAAGTTAGGGACAGACTGGATGATCTTAAATAAAAAAAAAAATCAGTGCTGCAATGCATCCCATGGTAATTGCTTGACGTCTACTGTCTACTTAAAACATATTTGGTCTATCTTTTTTATGTTAAACATTGAAATAAATAGGAATTTTCCTGTCTGACTGAGGAATGAACATCTTGAGACTCGATCAAACAAAGCGCCCATTGTAGAACAATCAAGAGAGCTTTCAGTACTACATGCTTAGCCATCTAGCAGTACTTGTTTTGTGAGAGAAACTCACATTACGTGTACATGCAAGACCATACTTAACATGTGTGAGTGACTCTCTTGTCTTATATAGTATACAAGCTTGTTATCCGTTAATATTGCCTAAACATTTGCATAATCATTTTGTCTACGTTGTTCAAAGGGGCATAATTTGATTATCGAACTTTGTAAGAAACTGACAGTATGCAAATTTTGCAACAAACTTTCAGCCGCAAGAGGAAATTGTATATAAAGGGTAACTTTGGAGGGTGGATGGTGGGGAATGTTTCTAAAGGGCATTAACTAATTGTGCTTGTTAAAATACAAGTATAACCTACTGCACCATTACTGCACTCTACTGTAACACAGTGCAACACATTGTAGTGCCTAGCAAATCATCCAATCAAAATAAACTTAGTCAGTTTGTTGTAATTGAACTAAAAATATGATTAAACACTTTTTTTTTCTTTAAATAGTGTTTTGAAAAAAAAAAGAAAGAAAGAAACAGACTGAATAAACTATTTTATTCACAGTCTACTAATATATGACTGTTCTCTTTCATAGAAATCTCAATTAACAATCCAGTAATTACATCAAAAGAATTGTGTCGGAGGACTTTTTCGACAAAGTTACGCATTGATAATATTTTATCGAAGCACTAGTTTGGATATGCGCATTACATCCTGAAGAAATGATCAATCCTCTTTGACTGATAAGGGTTTTATTTTATTTGTGAGAGAATAAATATATCTTTTCTTTATGAGAATTTGACGACACTTTATTGCGATGCATTTACACTGCAAACTTTAGTTTTTCTTAATTTTGTGTTTTGAAATAAAAGTTGAATGGATTCTATTTAATTCAAGTTAAATTAATACAAATCTGGATGGATTTCAATTAAATCCAATTTACTTAATATAAAATTTTTCTCTTTCATATGATTCTGATTTAACAATCCAGTAATTATGACAAAAGACATGTTGACAGAGTTACGTATTGATTTTTTTCGTTTTTGAAATCAAATGACCAGTTAGCGTTCACGTAAAATATACTGCATGCGCAGTCTTCTGCAAAACAATGCTACCCATTGTAGTGCCTGGCAAATTATCCAATCAAAATAAAGTTAGTTGCTTTTTTGTAATTGAATTAAAAATCTGATTCTTTAAATTAGTGTTTTGAAAAAAAAAAAGTTTTAGGGAAAAGACAGACTGCATGAAATATTTTATTTATTTTTTAATTGATATATGACTGCATGTATTCTTTCATACAAATTTCAATTAACAGTCTCCAGCACTTAATTATGTCGGGGGACTCTTTCGACAAAGTTGTACGTATTGATAATTTTTTATCGAACGACTAGTTAATGGACAAGTGAAAAATATTCTGAGGAAATCAACACTCCTCTTTGACTGGTGAGTAATTCTTTTTTCACCCAAGCATATTAATGCTTCGTATCTTTATAATTTACCTATACTTATATTGCACTGCACTACAATGTAATGTCAATCAAAAATTCATAAGTCCAATTTTGTTTTACATGATTTTTTTTTTATTGAAGATAAAGTTGAAACAAAATCTCTTTAATTTTAATTTTTCTTTTTTTAAAAGTTAGGGACAGACTGGATGATCTTAACTAAAAAAAAAATCAGTGCTGCAATGCATCCCATGGTAATTGCTTGACGTCTACTGTCTACTTAAAACATATTTGGTCTATCTTTTTTATGTTAAACATTGAAATAAATGTGACGCGCCAAGCAAAAACCTCCCTTAACGAAGAATTTTGACATTTTCAGTTTTTCATTGATTCTTGTAGAGTTTTTCTTTCTCTTTCATTTGATGTATAACATGACATACATTTCTGTGTATAAATGTATAAAATATCGCAGGACAAAGACGGAATATTTATATGACGTGCAGTGTACGCGTGTGTAACTGCATGAATTTTCATAAGGTAAAATCGTAAATGACGTAAAGCTATATAATAATTTAATGATTTTAAGATCATCAAATTTTTGATTTGATTCTCTTAAAAGTATCAACAGTTAAGATTTTTCATCGTAATAATAGAAAATAAAAATTCTAAAGTATATCTTTGAGTAATTGAGAAACGAAAGACGGGTGGGGGGGGGATCGAAATGATCGTCAAAGGAAAAAAACAAAACTCAAGACAACATCAAAAATCTTATCTTCCTCTGGGAGGTCTTCCAATTTATGGCTTTTTAATGCAGTAAAATGGCAGATATCTACATCACTGCAATAGTAAAAGAAAGCAGCATTTGGATAAAAAAATACTATTGCGGTAGTACAAACGACACACGTACGACTTCCTACTAGCTTGGGCTAGTGGGTTAACCCTTAAGCTTATTCGGTAAAGCACAGAGGCCTCGGGTTCAATCCCAATTAAGCAGATGCACTTAATTGTCTTTGTAGTATCAGTTTCAGTTTTATTGAAGTCGATAGACATAACACATGTAATTATGAAATAAACATACATCTTAACACGTGTAATAATGGAATAAACATACAACGTACATGTACAAAGCATATAATATTTCTGATAATCTATAAAATTGATAAAGATGCAGTTCTTGAGGCATTCGCTAATTGCAAAAATTTTCCTAAATTACATTATTCTTTTATATTTTGTGTACTGAGTAGCTGTACCAATTTGAAGACGCTTGGTCTTTGGGAGTAGTAGGATTTAATGTATTTTTGTCTTAATGTGTTGTAATGTGGACATTTTAACACAAAATGGAATTCATCTTGTATGTTACCTAATTGACAGAGACTACATGTTCTATTATTTCTCAAAGTTTTATTATATCTTCCTTGTTCAATCATTAAGTTATGCGCAGATAGTCTTAATCTAGTAATTGTTACTCAATATTTTATAGATGTATCGGTTTACATAAATAAGACTGAAGGGTAAAATTATCTACCAGGTGTTGATAAATGAGACATTTTGGTGATTTACCTAAATATGACATAATGTTTTGGATAAATTCGTCACACATTCTCTGATATAAAATATCAATTGTGTTACTATTTATACAATTGCTATCGAATAGTTCTACTAAGCCAAGCCTATAAAATTCATTCTTAATATTTACAATCCAGTCATCATTATTTTCTAACCTTTCTTGTAGACATGCTTGAAGAATGCAATTGTCACTATTTCTTAATTTTAACCAGTATTTAAAGATTTTCTTTTTCCTGACCAATTCAAGAGGCAATTTACCTAATTCACAATATACCATACTGTTATATGTATTCTGTCTAACTTTAAGTATTATTTTACAAAATGAAAGATGTACTTTTTCTTAATTGTCACTGTTACTCAATCAAAGTATTTATTTTTTAAAAGTTCGAGACAGCCATTAATAGTAATTATATATTAAAAGTCTATACAATACACAGAATAGATAGAAAGTATTGTCATAGTTCATGTTTTAAATACCTGAAATTTTAAAGAGTTTGATGGGTTTTTTTCTATCTAAAGGAAAAATAACATTTCTTGTCCCAAAAGTTAACTTTTTACATGTTTTAGTTTCGAATGTTTTAATACTGAAGACTTTTTGGCTTATTGAAAACATATTCCCCACCCTAGAATAAATTGTATTTGTTTCTTGTAGTAGAGTTTGATCCTTTTTTTTCTTCAGGTGTCGTTATGAAATGAGTCTTTAGTTTCAAAAGAAGAACTTGAAAGTTGTCAAACTTGTTTCCGATCCGTTTGTATAATTCAATAAATGCATGTTTAAATCAAATCAATAAAGATTAGGTGCATCAAATGTTAAAGTGTTCAATCATTATTTCTTGGTAATTTTTTAACATTTGATTTATTTTTCCTGGCCTTCCGTTTTCTATTTCATATTTATGTTTAAAGTATTAAAAATAAATACCGGTATATTTATATATTTAGAATTATATTCGTAACTAAATGCGTCTGCATACTTTCAGTGAATCAGAATGTAACACCCATCCCCACTCTTTAAAATATATGTATTTTTAAATCTTGTTAAATGGAAAAAATCCGCAATTTATATGACTGTATGAAGTTAATCATGAATTTATTTTGAACCGGTCATTGTATATAAGCCGAATAACAAACCACAATACCAGAATAAATATGAATCCCATAAGTGATCACACACACACGTACACTCCACAACTTCATTTCTAGACATGGAATATAAGGCTCAGGCATATACTAAGCTTCACTGTTACCTTCCTGAGAAAGTACATGTATGCACACATTATGATCTATTTTAACCATATTAAATGCTAGTAGCATTTTAGTATAGGTTAAAACACGCATGTTAAAAATAGCAACAGAAAGTAGGAAAACGGGTAAAACATTCTTAATATTCTTCGATCATCGTAAACGTGAGGGGGGAGGGGGTCTCAGCTATGGACATTTACGCTTAATTGATTACCTGAACTAATTAAACAAGAACAAGGCACACATGTATAATCTTAAACTGTAACTTTTGTTATTTTTGTCATTTTTTTTTTAAATAACTAATTGCTGTTATTTATATACATTTTTTATACACGAGAAGCTGTATGAATGGGTTAGTTGATCAAGCACGCAATATTCAAGCCGACCAACATGTATTTTTTATTTTTGATATATTCTTTATCTTAGAATATAGAGCGTTTTGATCATTGACTTAAGTAAAATATATTCAGATATTTATATCCTCCAACTTCCATATATCTTGAACAAATATAGGCATATTACCACGGATTAACATATTTTGTGCAGATTTGTACCGTACTAATTTTGCATTAAACTGCCCATACATGTACATGTACGCATGTTCAATACAACTTTTGCAGGAAAAAATTGTTGACATTGTTAAAGTTTTTTATACATGAATACATTTAATAAATTACGTGTAATTGGTAGCAAATTTTCATAATTTGAAACGCATACAAATACATATTCATTTAATTGCGATTCAACAGAAGACAACAAGATTATTATTTTTCAAGGTAGATGTTAGATCATGAAATGTTTGTAGTAAAGTCTTTGTCGGGGAAATATTTATTACAGGTTAAAAAATCCTTAATACTAACGGTTAAAATAGAATCATTAAAAAGAAAGTCTTTAAACTCTAAAACGTTCAATGTATACTTTCATACTCCATTGATGTTTTAACTTAAGAGGGCTGAATGAGCACCGGAGACGTTAATACATGTACATGCAACAGCCTGATTCAGCGATTTTATACATGATCGAAATAATGTTGTTTTCAGGAATCCAGAACTCCAGAATCTTCTTTAGTACATTTCGATAAACCATGCACAAAATAATAATAAGTTGGAATGTTTTAAAAGTGTTCAAACGATTCGTATGAATTTGTAACAATTTCTATTAATCATAACATTTTAAGCGATGTATCATGTTTGCGATTTTTACATTCGGTGTATTGTGTATAACCTCATCTAACATATTATGAAAAGGTCGATAAACATATGTTCAATCTGTTTAATTTTCAATTATAAAATATTTTAGATAGTGGGACTGTAACTTACAATGTATGCGAGCATCCGTATATTCAAGACAAATATTTCAAGAAGTATCCAAAGAAATAGAGCAGACACGTGACACAGTAGAAAAAGGGGGGGGGGGTTTCTACATTTTTTGTACAACATGAGGTGTCCAACAATAAAATGAATTGAGAAGCTCAACAGGTTTTTCTTCAAAATATTCATTTTAAATCAACAGCTAAGTCTAATTTCGGAAGAAGTGTCCAAATCAAATACTCTGTGTCGTATCTATAGAGAATGTTTTTTTTTTAATTAAACTTAACTATTTATCAATAATAGTTCACGTTTTATTTATATAAACGGCAGCGTTAACTGTCCCAACTCAGTTTATACCGTATAAATTGGGTAGCTATTTAATTCATTCCATAAATAAAAGATAAGTTATTCAGATCAATTTTCATTGCATCGTTATTTGAAAAAAAAATAAGTTAGTTTAATGCTCCTGTTAAATTTTTCTTGCATGTGCATCACGATGAAACAGCTGGACATTAAATTTAATAAAAACTATCTTTAAAAACTTGTTTGTTTGACCTTTTAAAATTAATCGACCAAAATCTTTTTAAGACTTCCAAATTATTTATTCCGGAATTTTCTCATCCTATCAACAACTTTCTTTTTATTTTAGAAATGCCTTCAATCTTTTTCAACACCGAAAATGTCCGACAAAAAAAAAAATTCGAATTACCTACCGATGCAATTTTTTTAACACAAATAGGGAGAGGGCAAACAAACTTCATTTTAAAACGGCCTTACGGGAATTTTTCAGCCACCACTGGAAATCTTTAAAAAATACACACTTAATTAATTGTTAAAAGGAAAGATCACACAGACACTTGACGGAGACTAAGTTTGTACACTGTAATGAATAAACTACATCAAATTACACCCAAGAATCTGTCTTAGCATATAAATATAACAACACCCCTTTGTTCTACCGGGATCGAGAGTTTCTCTCAAGGACACGTTTTTACGTCGAATTTACCTTGTTGACTTTAGACGCGTGTTCTGACGTTACGTCATAATAAAGATAAGGGAGGTTTTTGCTTGGCGCGTCACAAATAGGAATTTTCCTGTCTGACTGAGGAATGAACATCTTGAGACTCGATCAAACAAAGCGCCCATTGTAGAACAATCAAGAGAGCTTTCAGTACTACATGCTTAGCCATCTAGCAGTACTTGTTTTGTGAGAGAAACTCACATTACGTGTACATGCAAGACCATACTTAACATGTGTGAGTGACTCTCTTGTCTTATATAGTATACAAGCTTGTTATCCGTTAATATTGCCTAAACATTTGCATAATCGTTTTGTCTACGTTGTTCAAAGGGGCATAATTTGATTATCGAACTTTGTAAGAAACTGACAGTATGCAAATTTTGCAACAAACTTTCAGCCGCAAGAGAAAATTGTATATAAAGGGTAACTTTGGAGGGTGGATGGTGGGGAATGTTTCTGAAGGGCATTAACTAATTGTGCTTGTTAAAATACAAGTATAACCTACTGCACCATTACTGCACTCTACTGCAACACAGTGCAACACATTGTAGTGCCTAGCAAATCATCCAATCAAAATAAACTTAGTCAGTTTGTTGTAATTGAACTAAAAATATGATTAAACACTTTTTTTTCTTTAAATAGTGTTTTGAAAAAAAGAAAGAAAGAAAGAAACAGACTGAATAAACTATTTTATTCACATTCTACTAATATATGACTGTTCTCTTTCATATAAATCTCAATTAACAATCCAGTAATTACATCAAAAGAATTGTGTCGGAGGACTTTTTCGACAAAGTTACGCATTGATAATATTTTATCGAAGCACTAGTTTGGATATGCGCATTACATCCTGAAGAAATGATCAATCCTCTTTGACTGATAAGGGTTTTATTTTATTTGTGAGAGAATAAATATATCTTTTCTTTATGAGAATTTGACGACACTTTATTGCGATGCATTTACACTGCAAACTTTAGTTTTTCTTAATTTTGTGTTTTGAAATAAAAGTTGAATGGATTCTATTTAATTCAAGTTAAATTAATAAAAATCTGGATGAATTTCAATTAAATCCAATTTACTTAATATAAAATTGTTCTCTTTCATATGATTCTGATTTAACAATCCAGTAATTATGACAAAAGACATGTTGACAGAGTTACGTATTGATTTTTTTCGTTTTTGAAATCAAATGACCAGTTAGCGTTCACGTAAAATATACTGCATGCGCACTCCTCTGCAAAACAATGCTACCCATTGTAGTGCCTGGCAAATTATCCAATCAAAATAAAGTTAGTTGCTTTTTTGTAATTGAATTAAAAATCTGATTCTTTAAATTAGTGTTTTGAAAAAAAAAAGTTTTATGGAAAAGACAGACTGCATGAAATATTTTATTTATTTTTTAATTGATATATGACTGCATGTATTCTTTCATGCAAATTTCAATTAACAGTCTCCAGCACTTAATTATGTCGGGGGACTCTTTCGACAAAGTTGTACGTATTGATAATTTTTTATCGAACGACTAGTTAATGGACAAGCGAAAAATATTCTGAGGAAATCAACACTCCTCTTTGACTGGTGAGTAATTCTTTTTTCACCTGCAAGCATATTAATGCTTCGTATCTTTATAATTTACCTATACTTATATTGCACTGCACTACAATGTAATGTCAATCAAAAATACATAAGTCCAATTTTGTTTTACATGATTTTTTTTTTATTGAAGATAAAGTTGAAACAAAATCTCTTTAATTTTAATTTTTCTTTTTTTAAAAGTTAGGGACAGACTGGATGATCTTAACTAAAAAAAAAAATCAGTGCTGCAATGCATCCCATGGTAATTGCTTGACGTCTACTGTCTACTTAAAACATATTTGGTCTATCTTTTTTATGTTAAACATTGAAATAAATGTGACGCGCCAAGCAAAAACCTCCCTTAACGAAGAATTTTGACATTTTCAGTTTTTCATTGATTCTTGTAGAGTTTTTCTTTCTCTTTCATTTGATGTATAACATGACATATATTTCTGTGTATAAATGTATAAAATATCGCAGGACAAAGACGGAATATTTATATGACGTGCAGTGTACGCGTGTGTAACTGCATGAATTTTCATAAGGTAAAATCGTAAATGACGTAAAGCTATATAATAATTTAATGATTTTAAGATCATCAAATTTTTGATTTGATTCTCTTAAAAGTATCAACAGTTAAGATTTTTCATCGTAATAATAGAAAATAAAAATTCTAAAGTATATCTTTGAGTAATTGAGAAACGAAAGACGGGGGGGGGGGGGGGGGGGGGATCGAAATGATCGTCAAAGGAAAAAAACAAAACTCAAGACAACATCAAAAATCTTATCTTCCTCTGGGAGGTCTTCCAATTTATGGCTTTTTAATGCAGTAAAATGGCAGATATCTACATCACTGCAATAGTAAAAGAAAGCAGCATTTGGATAAAAAAAATACTATTGCGGTAGTACAAACGACACACGTACGACTTCCTACTAGCTTGGGCTAGTGGGTTAACCCTTAAGCTTATTCGGTAAAGCACAGAGGCCTCGGGTTCAATCCCAATTAAGCAGATGCACTTAATTGTCTTTGTAGTATCAGTTTCAGTTTTATTGAAGTCGATAGACATAACACATGTAATTATGAAATAAACATACATCTTAACACGTGTAATAATGGAATAAACATACAACGTACATGTACAAAGCATATAATATTTCTGATAATCTATAAAATTGATAAAGATGCAGTTCTTGAGGCATTCGCTAATTGCAAAAATTTTCCTAAATTACATTATTCTTTTATATTTTGTGTACTGAGTAGCTGTACCAATTTGAAGACGCTTGGTCTTTGGGAGTAGTAGGATTTAATGTATTTTTGTCTTAATGTGTTGTAATGTGGACATTTTAACACAAAATGGAATTCATCTTGTATGTTACCTAATTGACAGAGACTACATGTTCTATTATTTCTCAAAGTTTTATTATATCTTCCTTGTTCAATCATTAAGTTATGCGCAGATAGTCTTAATCTAGTAATTGTTACTCAATATTTTATAGATGTATTGGTTTACATAAATAAGACTGAAGGGTAAAATTATCTACCAGGTGTTGATAAATGAGACATTTTGGTGATTTACCTAAATATGACATAATGTTTTGGATAAATTCGTCACACATTCTCTGATATAAAATATCAATTGTGTTACTATTTATACAATTGCTATCAATAGTTCTACTAAGCCAAGCCTATAAAATTCATTCTTAATATTTACAATCCAGTCATCATTATTTTCTAACCTTTCTTGTAGACATGCTTGAAGAATGCAATTGTCACTATTTCTTAATTTTAACCAGTATTTAAAGATTTTCTTTTTCCTGACCAATTCAAGAGGCAATTTACCTAATTCACAATATACCATACTGTTATATGTATTCTGTCTAACTTTAAGTATTATTTTACAAAATGAAAGATGTACTTTTTCTTAATTGTCACTGTTACTCAATCAAAGTATTTATTTTTTAAAAGTTCGAGACAGCCATTAATAGTAATTATATATTAAAAGTCTATACAATACACAGAATAGATAGAAAGTATTGTCATAGTTCATGTTTTAAATACCTGAAATTTTAAAGAGTTTGACAGGTTTTTTTTCTATCTAAAGGAAAAATAAACATTTTTTGTCCCAAAAGTTAACTTTTTACATGTTTTAGTTTCGAATGTTTTAATACTGAAGACTTTTTAGCTTATTGAAAAGATATTCCACACCCAAGAATAAATTGTATTTGTTTCTTGTAGTAGAGTTTGATCCTTTTCTTCTTCAGGTGTCGTTATGAAATGAGTCTTTAGTTTCACAAGAAGAACTTGAAAGTTGTCAAACTTGTTTCCGATCCGTTTGTATAATTCAATAAATGCATGTTTAAATCAAATCAATAAAGATTAGGTGCATCAAATGTTAAAGTGTTCAATCATTATTTCTTGGTAATTTTTTAACATTTGATTTATTTTTCCTGGCCTTCCGTTTTCTATTTCATATTTATGTTTAAAGTATTAAAAATAAATACCGGTATATTTATATATTTAGAATTATATTCGTAACTAAATGCGTCTGCATACTTTCAGTGAATCAGAATGTAACACCCATCCCCACTCTTTAAAATATATGTATTTTTAAATCTTGTTAAATGGAAAAAATCCGCAATTTATATGACTGTATGAAGTTAATCATGAATTTATTTTGAACCGGTCATTGTATATAAGCCGAATAACAAACCACAATACCAGAATAAATATGAATCCCATAAGTGATCACACACACACGTACACTCCACAACTTCATTTCTAGACATGGAATATAAGGCTCAGGCATATACTAAGCTTCACTGTTACCTTCCTGAGAAAGTACATGTATGCACACATTATGATCTATTTTAACCATATTAAATGCTAGTAGCATTTTAGTATAGGTTAAAACACGCATGTTAAAAATAGCAACAGAAAGTAGGAAAACGGGTAAAACATTCTTAATATTCTTCGATCATCGTAAACGTGAGGGGGGAGGGGGTCTCAGCTATGGACATTTACGCTTAATTGATTACCTGAACTAATTAAACAAGAACAAGGCACACATGTATAATCTTAAACTGTAACTTTTGTTATTTTTGTCATTTTTTTTTTAAATAACTAATTGCTGTTATTTATATACATTTTTTATACACGAGAAGCTGTATGAATGGGTTAGTTGATCAAGCACGCAATATTCAAGCCGACCAACATGTATTTTTTATTTTTGATATATTCTTTATCTTAGAATATAGAGCGTTTTGATCATTGACTTAAGTAAAATATATTCAGATATTTATATCCTCCAACTTCCATATATCTTGAACAAATATAGGCATATTACCACGGATTAACATATTTTGTGCAGATTTGTACCGTACTAATTTTGCATTAAACTGCCCATACATGTACATGTACGCATGTTCAATACAACTTTTGCAGGAAAAAATTGTTGACATTGTTAAAGTTTTTTATACATGAATACATTTAATAAATTACGTGTAATTGGTAGCAAATTTTCATAATTTGAAACGCATAAAAATACATATTCATTTAATTGCGATTCAACAGAAGACAACAAGATTATTATTTTTCAAGGTAGATGTTAAATCATGAAATGTTTGTAGTAAAGTCTTTGTCGGGGAAATATTTATTACAGGTTAAAAAATCCTTAATACTAACGGTTAAAATAAAATCATTAAAAAGAAAGTCTTTAAACTCTAAAACGTTCAATGTATACTTTCATACTGCATTGATGTTTTAAGTTAAGAGGGCTGAATGAGCACCGGAGACGTTAATACATGTACATGCAACAGCCTGATTCAGCGATTTTATACATGATCGAAATAATGTTGTTTTCAGGAATCCAGAACTCCAGAATCTTCTTTAGTACATTTCGATAAACCATGCACAAAATAATAATAAGTTGGAATGTTTTAAAAGTGTTCAAACGATTCGTATGAATTTGTAACAATTTCTATTAATCATAACATTTTAAGCGATGTATCATGTTTGCGATTTTTACATTCGGTGTATTGTGTATAACCTCATCTAACATATTATGAAAAGGTCGATAAACATATGTTCAATCTGTTTAATTTTCAATTATAAAATATTTTAGATAGTGGGACTGTAACTTACAATGTATGCGAGCATCCGTATATTCAAGACAAATATTTCAAGAAGTATCCAAAGAAATAGAGCAGACACGTGACACAGTAGAAAAAGGGGGGGGGGGGTTTCTACATTTTTTGTACAACATGAGGTGTCCAACAATAAAATGAATTGAGAAGCTCAACAGGTTTTTCTTCAAAATATTCATTTTAAATCAACAGCTAAGTCTAATTGCGGAAGAAGTGTCCAAATCAAATACTCTGTGTCGTATCTATAGAGAATGTTTTTTTTTAAATTAAACTTAACTATTTATCAATAATAGTTCACGTTTTATTTATATAAACGGCAGCGTTAACTGTCCCAACTCAGTTTATACCGTATAAATTGGGTAGCTATTTAATTCATTCCATAAATAAAAGATAAGTTATTCAGATCAATTTTCATTGCATCGTTATTTGAAAAAAAAATAAGTTAGTTTAATGCTCCTGTTAAATTTTTCTTGCATGTGCATCACGATGAAACAGCTGGACATTAAATTTAATAAAAACTATCTTTAAAAACTTGTTTGTTTGACCTTTTAAAATGAATCGACCAAAATCTTTTTAAGACTTCCAAATTATTTATTCCGGAATTTTCTCATCCTATCAACAACTTTCTTTTTATTTTAGAAATGCCTTCAATCTTTTTCAACACCGAAAATGTCCGACAAAAAAAAAAAAAAAAAAAAAAAAAAAAAATTCGAATTACCTACCGATGCAATTTTTTTAACACAAATAGGGAGAGGGCAAACAAACTTCATTTTAAAACGGCCTTACGGGAATTTTTCAGCCACCACTGGAAATCTTTAAAAAAAAAAATACACACTAAATTGTGAAAAGGAAAGATCACACAGACACTTGACGGAGACTAAGTTTGTAATGAATAAACTACATCAAATTACACCCAAGAATCTGTCTTAGCATATAAATATAACAACACCCCTTTGTTCTACCAGGATCGAGAGTTTCTCTCAAGGACACGTTTTTACGTCGAATTTACCTTGTTGACTTTAGACGCGTGTTCTGACGTTACGTCATAATAAAGATAAGGGAGGTTTTTGCTTGGCGCGTCACAAATAGGAATTTTCCTGTCTGACTGAGGAATGAACATCTTGAGACTCGATCAAACAAAGCGCCCATTGTAGAACAATCAAGAGAGCTTTCAGTACTACATGCTTAGCCATCTAGCAGTACTTGTTTTGTGAGAGAAACTCACATTACGTGTACATGCAAGACCATACTTAACATGTGTGAGTGACTCTCTTGTCTTATATAGTATACAAGCTTGTTATCCGTTAATATTGCCTAAACATTTGCATAATCGTTTTGTCTACGTTGTTCAAAGGGGCATAATTTGATTATCGAACTTTGTAAGAAACTGACAGTATGCAAATTTTGCAACAAACTTTCAGCCGCAAGAGAAAATTGTATATAAAGGGTAACTTTGGAGGTTGGATGGTGGGGAATGTTTCTGAAGGGCATTAACTAATTGTGCTTGTTAAAATACAAGTATAACCTACTGCACCATTACTGCACTCTACTGCAACACAGTGCAACACATTGTAGTGCCTAGCAAATCATCCAATCAAAATAAACTTAGTCAGTTTGTTGTAATTGAACTAAAAATATGATTAAACACTTTTTTTTCTTTAAATAGTGTTTTGAAAAAAAGAAAGAAAGAAAGAAACAGACTGAATAAACTATTTTATTCACATTCTACTAATATATGACTGTTCTCTTTCATATAAATCTCAATTAACAATCCAGTAATTACATCAAAAGAATTGTGTCGGAGGACTTTTTCGACAAAGTTACGCATTGATAATATTTTATCGAAGCACTAGTTTGGATATGCGCATTACATCCTGAAGAAATGATCAATCCTCTTTGACTGATAAGGGTTTTATTTTATTTGTGAGAGAATAAATATATCTTTTCTTTATGAGAATTTGACGACACTTTATTGCGAT